>NW_014577713.1:165331-184725 GCF_000485595.1 Priapulus caudatus
CTTACAGCGTCTTTATCTTTACAGCATCCTCTTCTTCTCTCTAACAGAATCCTCATCCTCTCTCTAGCGTATCCGCATCCATACAGCATCCTCATCCTTACACCATCCTCATCTTTACAGCATCCTTATTCTTACAGCGTCTTTATCTTTACAGCATCCTCTTCTTCTCTCTAACAGAATCCTCATCCTCTCTCTAGCCGTATCCGCATCTATACAGCATCCTCATCCTTACAGCATCATCATCCTTACATCATCCTTATTCGTACAGCATCCGTATTCTTACAGCGTCTTTATCTTGACAGCATTCTCATCCTCTCTCTAGCCGTATCCTCATCCATACAGCATCCTTATTCTTACTATACAGCGTCTTTATCCTTACAGCATTCGCATCCTTCCTTAGCGCATCTTCGTGCTTTACAGCTCTATTCCCATCCTCCCACTCACACCATCGTCACGTCACACCAACCTATAAGAAACCTGACCACCAGCTCTGCTCGCCTCTCCGCCGCACACTCAGTGTGACATCATCAGCTACGTCATCTGCTGACGTAGGCGCGCGTCGAAATCGCGTGCAGACCCATCGGCGTGGACAGGGTGAGTCTTACTGCCAACTACGATCTTCCCAGTCGATAGATCAGCATCTTCTAACGTCACTGTGATAGCTTGACGAATTAGAGGCGCGTCATCATCCTCCGCCGCCGGTGCTTCAGAGAGCAGGAAGGAAGGAGCGGGTTGCCATCACCTCTAGTAGATAGACACGTAAGTGACTAGACAGTAGACATGTGAGTAGATATACGGAAGTAGCTAGATATGTGAATAGCAATAGATATGTGAAGAGCCATAAAGGTGAGTAGCTAGACACGTACGTAAATAGATGAGAGAGTACCTAGAGGCGAAGGCTGTGGGTGCTGTGTGGGCTTTGACAACGTGGGTGTCGCATGCACCGTACTGTGACAGCGCTGGTGTCGCGCGGGTGTCGCACGGACCGTGCTGTGACAGCGCTGGTGTCGCGTGGGTGTCGCACGGACCGTGCTGTGACAGCGCTGGTGTCGCGTGGGTGTCGCGCGGGTGTCGCACGGTCCGTACTGTGACAGCGTTTGTGTCGCGTGGGTGTCGCACGGACCGTGCTGTAACAGCACTGGTGTCACACGGGTGTCGCACGGGCCGTGCTGTCAGACGCAATTGGCGACTCTTGTCATCTTGGGTAAAGTCATTTGAAGTTCGTTCTCCATCTGTTGCTCGTGGCGGGTGTGTTTTGGGGATCAATTCGCTGTTGAAAAGTGTTGGTCCATGTGTATGTCGAACGTAACTGAAGGGTAAATTGTATCATACGTGTGTGTATTGCCTACTTGAATGTGTTGTGCGTGCGCGCGTGTGTGTATTGCTTACTTGAATGTGTTGTGCGTGCGCGTGTGTGCGTATTGCTTACTTCAATGTGTTGTGCGCGCGCATCTGCGTGGGTGCAAGTGGGAGTCATGACATTTTCTTCACGATCACACACGAATCTCTCAGTCGCCTCGCGTTACACATGTGTCGGTGTCAATCAGAGGAGAGACAGCTCATGCATATTCACAGTCGCAACGCGTATCTTTAGAATTATGCACTCATAAATGTGTATAGAAGTGAGTGCGTTATACGCACCGTACAGTCCGCTATGTAGCCGACGCCTACACCACCCCCGGTGTGTTCCTAGACATGTGTTTGTACGTAGCTATAGGATGTGAGCAGCGTTGTCATTGCAAAAGAACCGCACAGCACCGAAACCCGCGTACAATATAATATCAAGTAAATTATTAACATCGCGCCTTTGATTCTCAGTATTCATCTGAATAATCTGATGATTAAATTTTCATTTTCATAGAGATTTCCGTTTCAATTTTACATCAAATATTAACTTTTAATATAATTGCAATTAATTTCATTTGACATTCTCAGGTCGACAGTCTTGTGTATATATAATTCTTTCCATACGTTCTGTGTGCATCAGGAGTAGATAATAGGGAATCTAATAATTTCCTATTATCTACTCCTGATATTATATTATACCAGCGTATGCATGCAAGCACCGGGTTACGACAGCTTACTATGTTATGCTTGAAGCTTCCACTGCCTCTGTGCGTTTTTCACCAAGCAGTCGCCCGCCACATTCACCCGGTGCAGGTAAAAGCAAGCGCAAGCTAGATTGCTACATGTATTATTCACCATAGCTATGGCCATGCAGGAAGCCGCCAGGCAACCAAGCACACTGCAGCGCACGTGATCGTGCAATTTCGCGAGGTTTTCGCCGCTGGCTACAGTGTATATACTCGCTCGGAGCGGAAGTTTGGGTGAAATATATTGCCGACAAGCGCGCGGTGTGATGTTATGAGCATCTGTTTACTAGAGCGGCTAAATATAGCAACACGAACAGCGTGTTGTGGCGGAGGCAGACGCTTTTTCACCGGCAATTCTCCATGTAATTGTTAAAAGTTTCATTTCTACGGGACGCGCCTCCCTTCCGGAGAGGGAAGTTCACAACCTCCTGAAAACAGCCCTGGAAACATCCTGATCGAGTGTATACACACAATACCCACTATTTAGATACCGTTGCTTACGAGATAAATTCAATAGGGGACGCGTGACAACAACCATGGATAGTTGCGACGCGGCATATGTGAAATTCAAACATGCTATACTGTAAACGTAAACGTAAATTCAAATTTAACTGTAAACATAGAATAGAAATATAAACAAGAGTAAATAATAGACTATTAATTCAATCATAATGTAAAAATGTAATTGTAAATGTAAATTTTAAAGTAAATGTAAAAGTAAATGTGAATGGAAAAGTAAACGTAATAGTAAAAAAGTAAAACTAAAAGTAAAATAAAAAGTAAAACTAAAAGTAAATTTATATGTAAAAGTAAATATAAAACTAAATATTAATGTAAATGCAAAAAAATAAAAATAAACTACTAATCAAAATGGCGGCATCTTTTTCTTCCTCGCAGGTGTTCCGCTGACTGTCGTCGCCCGGGAGCCTGCCATCGCCATGACAGGCATCTTCGACATTCAACAGGTGATGCCCTACCTGTACCTGAGCGCAGCGACGCCCGTCACCGCCGCCAACATAGATCGTCTGCGAATCGCACTAGTAATCAACGCGTCACGTGACCTCCAAGCTCCCGACCACCCGACTGTCGGCTACCTACAGGTATATAACGGACACGGCCAGAAATAAACGCATAAATGAACGTCTATCGTCTAAATATCTAAGTATATTACCTAAGCACCGATCAGATGATATTATTTCCATGCGCACAGACGTCCGTAGACACAAGCTCTATAAACATCCACGGAAAGGTGTCGCGTTCATTTTGCTCGGGCAGCATCGCGTGCGCAACATAGAACGCGAACGTGTTTTGTATTAGAAGTTCTCTTGCTCAGAACACTACAGTCTACCACTACTTACCATACAAATCGTGAACCGCCTGCATTGCTTTACGCGCGCGGCTTCACTTCAAAATTGTGTACGTTTTACGTATCGAGCAGCGAATGATTGACAGGGACCCTAAGAAATACTATGTCTACTAATGTCTATACTATCAAGAGCGTATAAAGAAGGGCCTTAGTAGACCCTAGACCTTAGAAGGTAGATAGGCCTATAGTATAAGGCCTCCTACAGAAGTCTCGCTTTACAACACGCTTTTTTCTGTGCGTGCGTGTGCGCTAATGCAGTACGATTCGCGTGTACGTATATATTGCTATAGTATACCGCTTATCATAATTAGCTAAAGAACTTACAAACTGCACGTAAAAAGCGGAAAAAATGCATTGGTTGCGTGCCCACGCGTCGTCGGTCGCCATGGTAACGCTACGAAACATGGCGCAATGCTCTCGTTCGGCAGGTTAAGGTGGACGACCTTCCGTATGAGCGCATCGACGAATTCTTCGACATGGTCGCCATGCGCATTGAGACCACCAGACGACAGGGCGGCAAGGCCCTCGTGCACTGCCGCGCCGGTAGGTGGCCGACAGAGACAAGTGCACATCGGTTCCTCCCGCTATTTTCGCATGGGCTTGCCGTCTATAGAATCGCTCTAGTGGAAAATCTATTATTTAATCTATTATTTAATCGCAGTGCACTCGGTGATAACCGTGGCGCGGGATCTGATTCGCTCCACTATAATTGATGTGATCAGACTATATACTGTCCGAAAGTATTACAGGCTTAAGTGACTGCACTAAGATTAGGGCTTGCCTAGCGATCGCTTTCCTTGTGGCACGACGTTTTGATGTCGGCTCACGTGTAGTATGGATCAGTCAGATGACAAGACATTGTAATGTGTTGCGACGTTTGCCGCCAGACGGGGACGCGCATTGTACGCACTTAATTGAGACATATAAATATCAGAGGGATACGAACTGTCCTCCTGGTTCAGCATCCCTAAATAAATCAGGAGGCACGCACGCACGCACGCACGCACGCACGCCGCAACGCCACACACAGACAACAGACGACACACACAATACATACACACACACACACACACACCACACACACACACACACAACACACACACACACACACACACACACATACAAACGCATGCGCACAAGCACGCATGCATACTATCGTCACACGAACTAGAAAACGAATACTAATCAATCAATCTGAGTGATTTCTTACCCGCGGCGACTTGAGTGATATATGATACCTAATCACAGAAATGGCTGGCGTCCCTGAACTTTCTGTAAACCGCGATAACTTAAAAATAATTCAGTTACTGCTACAGCAGAATTCAAAGAAAATATTTCAAGAAAGAATTAAGCTCTAACGGTAGTAGCTCCTGTACTATATATACTGTAGAGACACTAATAGACAGTAGTAATTAACACGAACGTTAACTAACCGGGTGATGATCTCAACGATTCTTTGAAAATGTTAGCACCGGCCCGTGTTATAGCACATAGCACCCGCAATGTTAGCGTCGGCACCAATCAACGTGCGAATCACACGCAAAAATAAAGCGTCTGCCCCGTTACTATGCCGACTAGTGAGTCACGCAGCAGGAAGCTATATAGTGTAGTCCTTACATACCTTGAACTAACTTTAAAAAAATTTAATTCGAGAACCGGATTATGAACGCAACGCGGTGCGCGCATATAACATAGTTTCACACCATCGACTTATAATACTTCTACACTAACGATAGTCTGGCCACAGCACATTTACTGCTCACCTGGATCCAAAGACTGCCAATTACAAGGACGCTTCTACCGCTAATCACATGAAGGCGGTACCTTCTGCTGTCTAGACGAGTCTTGTCTTCTTAGTAATGCTGAAGGGTCGCTTGTACGTATATGTACCCTCGAGTATAGTACCCGAGGTGTTCGGCGAGGTATGTCGCTACTGCCTACTCCCCTAACCCTAACCGCTAACGGCCTAATAACCGCTAACGACCTAACACCCTAACCTAAACCATAAACCATTAATCAAATAGTTTACCTCGGGGTGACATATTTTTATAAAAACGCCATTATACGACAACGATCCGGCTTCGTGCCTTAGTAATAATATAGACTGCACTTACACGCGGCAGCTATACATAGGCAATACTCATATACCTACTCTATCTAATACTGATAAGAATCAGGAGTAAATATACAAGTGTGATTTAATATTGTTTTTATCCCAGCTCTTATATTTTATGGTTTGTCTTCATGAAATTCCAATAACCATGCTTTAGCAATAGGGCCTACCATATTTCTACTACATGTTTGTTTATAAGATGCCCAATCCTCTTGCCTGCCATACGATGCTATACCGCTATATACTACTAATATGTATAATAATATCAGGAGTGAATAATAATATCAGGAGTGAATCTATTATTATTCACTCCTGATCATATCTATTATTATTCACTCCTGATCATATCTATTATTATTTCACGTCCTGATCAAGTATCTCATTATTATTCACGTCCTGATCATATTATTATATTCACGTCCTGATCAATATCTATTATTTATTCACTCCTGATCATATCTTATTATTATTCACTCCTGATCATATCTAATTTATTAATTCACTCCCTGATGACATAGTCCTATTATTATTGCAACTCCTGATCATATCTATCTATTATACACTCCTGATCATATCTGGATTATTATCAACTCCTGGATCATATCTAAATTTATTTATTCCACGTCCTGATTCATATCTCATTATTATACACTCCTGATCATATCTATTATTATTCATACTCCTAGCATCATATCTATTATTATTCACTCTGATCAATAGTCTATTATTATTCACCCTCCTGAATCATCCCATCTATTATCTAATTACACGTCCTGATCATATCTATTATTCTTCACTCCTGATCATATCTACTTATTGATTCACTGGCCTGTCATATCTACTTATTATTCCTCCTGATCATACTATATTATTATTCACTCCTGATCATATCTATTATTATCCTTCCATGCTATCATATCTATTATTATTCACTCCTGATCTACTCTATTATTATTCACTCCTGAATCATATCTATTATTATTACGATCTTTGTATCATCGATCATATCTATTATTATTCACGTCCTGATGATATCTATTATTATCACGCCTGATCATATCTATTATTTTCACTCCTGATCATTATGCTATTATTATTCACTCCTGATCATATCTATTATTATTCACTCCTGTGCAATATCTATTATTATTCACGTCCTGAAATCATATTCTTTATTATTCCAGCTCGCTGAATCATATCTCATTATTATTGCACTCCTGATCTATCTATTATCATTCAGCTCCCTGATCAATTAAATCTTTTTAATTTATTATCACTCCTGATCATATCTATTATTTATTCACGTCCTGATCATGATTTTATTATTTCACATCCTGATCATATCTATTATTATTCACTCCTGATCATATCTATTATTATACACTCCTGATCATATCTAATTATTATTCACTCCTGATCATATCTATATTTATTCGCACAATCCTGAATCATTGATCCATTATTAATCCAGCATCTTGATCCATATCTATTATTATTCACTCCTGATCATATCTATTATTATTCACTCCTGATCATATCTATTATTATTCACTCCTGATCATATTATTATTATTCACTCCTGATCATAATCTATTATTATTCACTCCTGATCATATCTATTTAATTATTTCACTCCTGATCATAATCTATTATTATTCCACTCCTGATTCATATCTATTATTATCACTCCTGATCTATCATCTAATTTATTATTCACTCCTGATCATACTATTATTATTCACTCCTGATCATATCTCATTATTATTCACGTCCTGATCATGATCTATTATTATTCACTCCTGATCATGATCTAAATTAATTATTCACGCTCCTGATCATATCTATATTATTCACTCCTGACATATCTATTATTATTCACCTCCTGATCACATATCTATTATTATTCCACTCCTGATCATATCTATTATTATTCACTCTGATCAAATCTATTATTATTCATATCCTGATCAATATCTATTATTATTACTCCTGATCCATCATCTATTATTATTCACTCCCTGATCATATCTATTATTATTCACTCCTGCATATCTATTATTATTCACTCCTGATCATATCTATTATTAATTCACTCTGATCATATCTATTATTATTCACGTCCTGATCATATCTTATTATTATTCAACTCCTGATCATACTTATATTATTCACTCCTGATCATATCTATTATTATTCACCACTCCTGATCATACTCTATTATTATTCAGCTCCTGATCATATCTATTAATTATTCACTATCCTTGATCATATCTAATTATTATTACACTCCTGATCATATCTATTATTATTCACTCCTGATGCATATCTATTATGTATTCACTCCTGATCATATCTGATTTTATTCACTCCTGACTGATCATGATCTATTATTATTCACATCCTGATCAATATCTATTATTTTTCCACTCCGTGATCATGTCTATTATTATTCACGATCCTGATCCATATCTATTATTATTCACTCCTGCACTCATATCCTATTATTATTTCACTCCCTGATCATATCTATTATGTATTCACTCCTGATCATATCTTATTATTATTCACTCCTGAATCATATCTATTATTATTCACATCTGATCATATCTAGTTATTATTTCACTCCTGATAAAATATCTATTATATTCATCCTGATCATATCTATTATTATTCTGCCGCCTGATCATATCTATGTTATTATCACCCTGGATCATATCTATTATTATTCACTCCTGATCATGATCTTATTATTATTCACATCCTGATTCAATGATCTATTATTAATTCACTCCTGAGTCCATATCTAGTTATTATTCCAACTCCTGATTCATATCTATTATTATTCACATCCTGATCATATCTATTAATTATTCACTCCTGATCATATCCTATTATTATTGCACTCCTGATCATAATCTATTATTATTTCACTCCTGATCATATCTTATTTGATTATTCACTCCTGATCAATGATCTTATTATTATTCACTCCTGATCATATCTATTAATTATTCACTCCTGATCATATCTGATTATTATTCACTTCCTGATCATATCTATTATTATTCACTCCCTGATCATATCTATTATTATTCACATCCTGATCCATATCTCCGTTATTATTCACGATCTTGATCATATCTATTATTATTCACGTCCTGATGCATATCTAATTATTATTCACTCCTGATCATCTCTAATATTATTCACTCCCTGATCATGATCTATTATTATTCACTAGTCCTCGATCCCCCTATCTATTATTTATTCACATCCCTGATCATCATCTATTATTATTCAACTCCTGAATATATCTATTATTATACACTCCTGATCATATCTATTATTATTCACTCCTGATCATATCTATATTATTCACTCCTGATCATGATCTATTTATTTATTCACTCCTGATCATATCTATTATTATTCACTCCCTGACATATCTATATTATTCACGTCCTGATCAATATCTATTATTATTCCTCCTGTCATGATCTATTTATTATTCACGTCCTGATCAGCTATTCTATTATTATTCAACTCCTGATCATATCTATTATTATTCACTGTCCGAATCATATCTATTATTATTCACGATGCTGATATACTATTATTATTCACTCCTGATCATGATCTATATTATTCACGTCCTGAATTCATATCTATTAATTGATTCACGGGTCCTGATCATCTCTATTATTATACGACCTGTGCTGATTCATATCTATTGAATTATTTCACTCCTGATCATATCTATTATTTATTCCTCTGATCATATCTATTATATTCACATCCTGATCATATCTATTATTATTACCCACTCCTGAATCATATTCTTATTATTATTTCACTCCTGATCATATCCTATTATTCATTCACTCTGAATCATATCTATTCATTATTCACTCCTGGATCATATCTATTATTATTCACTCCTGATCATATCTATTTTATTCACTCCTGATCATATCTATTTTATTCACCTCCTGATCAATCTCATTATTATTGCACTCCTGATCATACTTATTATTTATTCACTCCTGATCATTATCTATTATTATTCACTCCTGATCATTATCTATTATTACTTCACTCCTGATCATGATCTAAATTATATTCACTCCCTGATCATATCTATTAGTATTCACTCCTGAATCATATCTATTATTATTCACTCCTGATCATAATCTATTATTATTCACTCTCGATCATATCTATTATTATCACCTCCTGATCATAGTCTTATTATTATTCACTCCTGATCAAATATCTATTTATTATCAGCTCTTGATCATATCTATTTATTATTCACATCCTGATCATATCTAATTATTATTCATCCTATCAATATCTATTATTATTCCGTCCTGATCATATCTATTATTATTCACTCCTGAATCATATCTAAATTATTATTCCACTCCCTGATTCATATCTATTATTGATTCACGTGTGTATGTGTCTCCTGATCATATCTATTATTCATTCAACTCCTGATCATATCTATTTATTTTCACTCCTGATCAGTATCTATTATTATTCACTCGCCATCATATCTATTATTATTCACTCCTCCTGATCATATCTATTATTTTCACTCCTGATATATCTATTATTATTCACTCCTGCATCATATAATCTATTATTCATTCATTTCCTGATCAGTATCTTATTATTATGACACTCTCCTGATCATATCTATTATTATTCACTCCTGATCATATCTATTATTAATTCACTCCTGATCATATCTATTATTATTCCTCCTGATGCAATCATTATTCCTCCTAATATATTATTATACTTCACTCCTGATCATAGCTATTATTATCTCACTCCTGATCATATCTATTATTTATTCACTCCTGTCATATCTATTATTATTCACTCCTGATCGATTATCTATTATTAATTCACTCCTGATCATATCTATTATGTATTCACTCCTGTCATATCTATTATTATGCTCACTCCTGACATATCTATTATTATTCACTCGGCTGCATCCATATCCTGATTCTTATGTTTCATCGCTGACAATCTCTATCATCTGATCCATCATCCTATTATTATTCCACTCCTGATCATATCTAATCCTTTCATATCACGTCCTGCTCCAATCATCCATTATTATTTCACTCCTGATCATATCTATTATTATTCACTCCTGATCATATCTATTATTATTCACTGCCTGATCATATCTATATTATTACTCTGATTCACTTTTTCACAGTCTGATCAACATATCTATTATTTATCCTCCTGATCATACTATTATTATTTTCACTCCTGATTCTATGCTATTATATTCAGTCCTATCATCCTATTATTATTCACTCCTGATCATATCGATTATTATTCGACTCCTGATCATATCTATTATTATTCACTCCCTGATCATATCTATTATTATTCACACTGCACTTATTCCTTGATCATATTATTATTATTCACGTCCTGATCATATCTAATTATTATTCACCCATGATTCATATCTATTATTATTCACTCCTGAATCCTATCTATTCATTATCTCACTCCTGGAACTCATATCTATTATTATTCACTTCTGCATCATATCTATTATGTATTTTCAGCTCCTGATCAATATCTAATTATTATTCACCTCCTGATCAGTATCTATTATTATTACACATCCGATCAATATCTATTATTATTCACTCCTGATCAAATCTATTATTATTCCGGTCCTGATCAATAATCTCCTTATTATTTCACGTCACTGATCATATCTATATATATTCACATCCTGATCATATCCTATTATTATTCACGTGTCCTGATCATATCTATTATTATTCACTCCTGATCATATCTATTATTATTCACTCCTGATCATATCTATTATTATTCACTCCTGATCATATCTATTATTATTCACTCCTGATCATATCTATTATTATTCACTCCTGATCATATATATTATTATACACTCCTGATGAGATTTTTGTCTTCGCATCGTTGTAGGTGTTAGTCGCTCGGCGTCGTTAGTGATAGCACACCTGATGAAGTACGAAGGCATGACTCTCAGCAAGGCCTACAACCACGTACGTTAATTACTACTATATCCACGTATAGTTACAACTATATCTACGTATAGTTACAACTATATCTACGTATAGTTACAACTATCCACACCAAGAGTAGATAGAAACAAGGCCTACAACCACGTACGTTACAACTATCTACGTATCCACACCCAGAGTAGATATCAACAAATCCTTATGATAAACGCTCTATCCATACTTATATGTCGCCATCTTAATCGCCACTCGCACTATCGTCAATATAAGTAGTCGATAGAAGTATGATAGAAGTATGGTAGCTAAAGCTAGTTGGAGGTGAATCTAGGCGTCTGCATGAAGACGTAGGAACTGCAGCCCGCATCGTCAGGACCTGCCTCTGTATAAGGTAGCGCACAAGTGCAGATGTAGACCAGCATAGGCGAGCTTAAATTGACTACGTCACGAATTTTTTATGGTAAAGTGTGTAACATTTTTGTTGCCATTTTTTTACATTAAAAGTAAGAACTAACGGGACTAAACGTATCGTCAAAAAAACCTAGTTAAAAATCCAAAAAACGTGGACGATTTGATATTGTGTTCCTGACATTAATTGAATTGCTATGGGCTATGTATGAGTCACGAGTGTATGTTCACATCAAACAATATAGTAAAATAGGAAGTATAATGCAGCAATTTAACCATAAAAAGTGAACAGAATTACTTATATTTTGTAAAAAAGTGGAAATATTTTTTTACTATTTACGGTGACGTAATTACTTTAAGTCTACTTGGAGCTAGTATATTAGTTAAAACGTTAGACCTTGGAGTAATCATTCTCACAGAATTTGGAGTAATCATCAGTCAGAATGATTACTCCAAGCGTAGAAGTAGCGCACATGTGTATAGCTTTGTATTGTACTGTATATCAGTCAGAAATTTTATCATTTTAACTAATCAACACTATTGCTTTTATCAGATTTTTTCTCCATAAAAAAACTGTTGTCAGTACATGTATATGTATTTGAATTACATGCAATAAAGATTTAATAATAATAAAATAATTATACGTCCGCTGCGAAGGTCGCGAGAAAAAATACGCGCCAGAATTTTTCACTGATTGTGTGTTTTTTTCTCGCGTCTGCGTCGTCACGTGATGCAGGTGAAGGATCGCAGACGATGGGTGGCGCCGAACGAGGGATTCTGGAAACAGCTGATCCAGTACGAGCGCAAGCTGTACGGCAGAACGTCGGTGAACAGCGGTGATGACGACGCTGCCGCCACACCCGACTACTGCTTCGGCAGGTAGGTATACAAACGACAGCAGCATCGCCGAGACGTTATAATTAAATTGACTACGTCACGAATTTTCTATAGTAAAAATTGTAAAATTTTTGTTGCCATTTTTTACATTAAATGTAAGAACTATCGGGATTATCGGGACTAACGGGACTAGCGGGACTAACGGGAATAAACGTATCATCAAATTCTTACTTGATAAGATTGTTTCTCAACTAGTTAAAAATCCAAAAAACCAGGACGATTTGATATATATTATGTTCCTGACAGTAATTGCTTGCTATGGGCTATGTATGAGTCACGAGGGTATGTTCACATAGAACAATATAGTAAAATAGGAAGTATAATGCAGCAATTTAACCAAAAGTGAACAGAATTACTTATATTTTGTGAAAAAGTGGAAATATTTTTTTTATTTTTACTATTTACGGTGACGTAATCACTTTAACCCTTTACCGGCTAATATAACATCCCTGTTAACACATAACGTTCTCGCCACGTTAGGATTTGGTTGCGCTATGGTTTGGTTTTAAAAAAACGTTTCACGTTTTCACACATCTATCATAATCTATTCTTATTCACTCCTTATAATATATAAGGTATAGAATATGTAATTAATAATAATTATATATAAGTAGTATATATAATTATAATAAGATAGTAATTAAGGTTATATACGGTTATGGCACGTACCATATAATGTAGTATCATATGTATTATAAAACGTAACA
The DNA here is from genome assembly GCF_000485595.1 of Priapulus caudatus. NCBI lineage: Eukaryota > Metazoa > Priapulida > Priapulimorpha > Priapulimorphida > Priapulidae > Priapulus > Priapulus caudatus. Next base: position 178,963 of record NW_014577713.1, read on the forward strand.
TAACGTGCAACACAGTGCGAGCAACATAAACCTTGTAGTTTTATGATCTCCGGAGAGAATTATAATGTGTATAGGGGAGGCGGGAGGTTGGAACAGAACGTATGCAGCTCGGTAGAACGGCAGTAAACATGCAGCAGCACAGATGACGAGGTTAATCGCCACACCAGACTATACTGTCCTGGCAGATGGATGTGTACGAGAGAAACAGCACATATATTCATTCTAAATAAGATTTTAATTAATTCTCTTCCTAAGGCGCTATTAACACCATCATCGACACGTAACACCTCGGCCGATTCCATGCATACTTAGGTGCGGAATTTAATAAGGTGTTCCGACTGACATAACATAATATCAGGAGTAGATAATAGGGAACTACTAGGGGTCTACTCCTGATAATATGCAGTGACAATAACCAATAAGCTAACATGTAGTAGTTCCAGAGCACGTATATCATATCGTATATCATAATATCAGAAGTAGATAATATGATATACGTGCTCTGCATGGTAGTTCTATGGTCTCTGGGAAACCTGGTGGTGGGTGGAGGCGATAGACGTACAGGCGGGTGAGAAGACAGCAGGAGAAAAGATTAATTATTAGGTGGGAATAGAAAGGGGAGGGTAGGAAGCAGGAGAGGGGGATGGGTTATTAAGTGAGAATCGGATGGGGCGAGTAGGAAGCGGAGAGATGATAAATGTATTATGTGCGAAGAGAAAGGGCGAGTGGGAAGCAGGAGAGGGGCTGAGTTAAGGAAGTATAATAGGGTTAAGTGGAAAGCAGGAAGGGCAGGTGAAAGTAAAGAAGGTAATGGGAGGGACAAGCCACGGGCAAGTTGGCATGAAAACACGAGAGAAACTGGGAGGAGTGAGTATATCACACTGCACCAAGACAAGATAAGGAAATCTGAAAGACAATGGTAAGCACCGAAAGAGAGTAATAACTAAAGTTTAACCATTTTAGGTACCACACGGTGGCGCCACCTTCCGAGAGCCCGCACCGTTCTAGCATCAACAGGAGTACATCGCCCACGTGCATGCTGAGCAGAGAAGCACCGGTCCTCGCTGCCTACAGAAGCAGCCCTAGTATACCCTACAGCTCCTACAATAGAGACCTTTCACCAATCCGCACGGGTAGACGAATGTATATGCGATATTAACAGCTAGACCAAGAGATATGCGAGTAGCCGTTCGTTATATAAATATATCGTTTGTTCATCAATCGACTATTCATAGGCATGAATGGGTGATGCTATGCGTGTTTATAGTCATTGGTATGCTATGATTGACAGCTGCCCGTTCATATAGAGTGAATTGGAACCTATAACATGTTTTAAGGATACATGCAGCCTTTCGGTTTAGCAACAATACGTCAAGAACAGACGCATGCACGCATGCACGTTTGTACACGCACGCATGCACGTTTGTACACGCACGCATGCATATACACGCGCACACGTGTATACCACAATATGGAAAATAACGCAGTGAACAGCAAAAAACGGCTAAAAGTGTTAGCAAAGAAACACAGATTCACTATGATATAGTATCCCTTTATTATTCGCAATTCATCAACGAGGTACTTAACCACCTTGATGTGTCTGCCGATTAGATACAATACGCGTATGGAGCGAATCCACAAGCCACTAGAGATCCTTATAATGTATCTGTCGCATCAGAGTTATTTAGAGCGAGCGAGTGTCCGAGTAATGACATTTTAGAAACTCAGGGCGAAATGTCACGACAATACATGGTGACATTAATATCTACCACATCCATTAGTAAATAACAGGTGTTTTCATTCAGGTGTGCAGATATTCTTACATCTCTCTATATAACATAGGGCAACGTGCAAATGTGTAACCAAGGATAACAGCTAGCATTTAGGCGTGATGAGGTTGCTAAGAAATGGTTGGTTGTACTGCAGTCACCCATACAAATAATAGTCGTCCATTATGATTCATGTTGATACATTTCCCATCTATATGTATACAATTTTAATAATATCTTCATAATTATTGTATATATAATATATACGTATATACATATATAATGTATGTTTGAATGAAATATTGTTTATACGTTACTGTAACAGGATTTTTTTTTTCACTCTTGATGTATGATAATTAATCAATTATTTAAAAAAAATGTACCTAAGGACTCATACCAGAATAAAGGGCACAAAAATACAGTATTTCGTAATACGCAACTGTTCGATTAGTTTATTTGCCGATAATACGGAAAAGATTGACTATTACATGAGCTCTGCAATCGCTGGAGCACATACCCCGATCTGCTGGTGCCAAACATTCATCGCCTTTACAGCCACTAGATGGCGCAACGATCTAACGCGCTTGAATAACCGCAATAAATTATATTCGTAACATGCACGGCGATGAGTATCATATTGTGTGAGTATTAATATTTCGTTAAATTATAAAAATATATATAATTTTCGATATTCCGTACATGCTAATAGACAGGCTATCGCTTCTAAGCTTTCTTCTCTGCTAGCAAGTAAAATGCGTGCTGTTTTAGCAGAATCTTTGGTTTGGGGCGTGTACAAAATTCGTCTGTTGTAGAAAAGTTGCTCGAAATAAACCACACATGAGATCATTGGGATGGTATTATCCAGATGTGAAGAAGGGCACAATTGTATTCAATTAAATATTTACTCATATACACGAGTCTTACTATATATTTACTACGTATACTTTATCGTTATATCTGCATATATTAGACTTAATATTTATCCCTGCCACCCAGGCAGGCTACGGACCTGCTTTCTATCATGTACACAACTACGAAATTGTAGCAAAAGCATCTCACTGATGGCCAGACGGTTAGCACTCGAGTAGAACGTATAAGTTGTAAGATCTTTGTCGACGTTTTCAGCCGCGCGTGCTGCATCAATTACCAGTGCTGCATCACCGCGAGGGTACAGATCTTCATCCCTGATACCGTACACGTCGGCTGCAGACACCAGCGACTACTGCATGCACGCGGAGGATGGCCCACCAGAACGCGGAGATGTAACGCGACGGGAATATTCTTAGCTTCGCGGACCAGCGCGGATTTAATCTCTACATGCATGCGCCAGCGCCTCCCAGCATCCGGCGAGGACACTTAACACGCCTCGGTGTTCCACACGAGGAGGACAATAATAGCAGCTTGCAGGCATCGAAGTCACATGTGGTGGGTGGGTGGGTTGAAGACGAGTATACTCAATGGGACGAGAAAAGCCGAGAGATGCCTCGCATTCTAGCGTGCACTGTTTACATGTGAGAGCCCATCCACTCGCCGATACGCCGACATAGGGTAACGCGAGGCACGTATAGTACTTGCTTCATTTACTCATGCACACAGTCATCCACGTTTTTGCCCGTAGCCGTAGGGGCAAAACATCGATGTTTTTAGCAAGGCGAAAACTGCGTTTCAGCTGTGATGATCAGTTGATTGTTAAACGAACGCGCGTTCGTTTGCTCGAAGGCGATACTATATATAAATTCACTATAGTTATTGCGACGGGAGCTAGGGTGGGGTGTTGGGGTGGTCCTTGCTCGCGGTCCGTGGATCTCAATTTCTGTTTGTGTACAAATTCCAGAAAGTTCCGCGCGCCCGGGCGCGAAATTTTTTTTCCCACGAGAGTTCCGGACCCACCACAGATAGTGTTTTGTAATATATGGTGCGTATATAAGACAGACCTGGTTGTATTATAGTTAGTGTTAGGGTTAGGGTTCGGTTTAGGATTAGGGTTAGGGTTAGGGTTAGGTTGTATAAATTTTACATTGTTGCTTCGAGGTAGTCGAGTGAATGGAGTGCGCTGATTGGCTGGGGTCCGGAACTCTCGTGGGAAAAAAAATTTCGCCGCCCGGGCATCTACTCTGACGTCACGCGACAACAGCCAATAGACGTCCGGAAGGCTGTAGAAATAAAACGCGGAAAACGTGCAAAAAAATTTTTTTTTTAATTATATCTAACGTCATATGGCGTTGTAACGTATTATTTGTCTACTTAGCTAGTACTTGGTACTGTTATTACAGCACATACATGCAAATAACACAATAATTAGCTCTGGCGCAAGAGGCGGATCGAGTTTTTTATTAGACTCGTTTATCTATCATATAATAATATTTTCACAGAGGAAAGGTTTTCGGGATTCAAATGGTTTTGAAGACGTTTACTTTTATTGCTGTTTGAGTTTATTTATTGCCGTTTTAAAACAGCAATCCAATGGGCGACGTCACCATAAGCAATAAAGTAGCAGATCTAGTGTGCGCGTTCTTAATGATATTATTATTATTATACCAATTATGTTATATAATTGCAATTAATACGAGTTTGGTGACGTAGGCAGATATTTTTATGAAATACGTAATTCTCTAATCAGAATAGATATGAAGCAGTTTTGAAGACGTGACTGACTAAATCTCCTTGCCGTTACGCTAGCTGGTACAGTTTCTCGCTGTGCAAACGTTACAGCTCGGTTGTGTTTGAACTGTAACGACGCACATGCTTTCTCATTCGTATTTAGTTTGGCATTGCGTGCGTTTCCTCGCGAAAACAAAATCACCGATACGCGTCGCATCACGAATGCCACTAAGCAACGGACGCAGCTATGCATCGCTGATTGGCGCTCGCCCGCGCGACGTCATCGCTGGCGCACCAATCAGGCGTCAACCGCGGCGGGGCAGCCAGAACCGGTGGCGTGTTATATTACGCTTCTCTTCATACGGAGTTGTTATTGCGCCCTCGATGCTCGTGCGCATGCGCGGCTCGTGTCGCTCGTCCATCGGCCTGCACCGAACAAGGAAGTGACCAGTAAACAAACACTTTCTCGAAGCTTCCCGTGCCCTCCCGCCCGCGCGCGCGTAAAAAAACACAGTAGCGCGCAAAATCACTATTATAACGAACCCATCTCCTTCGATCCGGTAAAATTCGGGCGGGAATTCGAATTTCATCTGTCGCGTGCGTGTGCACGAGCGCGCAGCGGGCTACGTTCCAGGTTGCCTCGCCACGAACAGCCTCCTCTCTCTCTCTCTCGCTGTATTTGGGCATCGCGCCGACGTCACCATCTATATACGTCTTCGGCGCAGCGACGCGGCTGCGTATATGCAGACGCCTCCTCGATAGCAGTTCTCCTATATAGTTACCAGACGACTCGTGACCGTGAACGTAGACGCCGCTCCACGGCACACGCTCTGTCTTCCTCACGCACCGTACACCCTCCGTCCGATCTCCTCACACACCGGTAAGTGCAACGAGGACGCCGTAGTTACGCGCGCGCGAGGCAACGCAAGCCTCGGTTTTTTAAAACGCGACCGTAAAAATTGCACCCGTGTATGTGATAGTTGTATTTTTTTAGCGTTCGTGTGCATGTGAATCTGCTGCATGTGCGTATATTGTCGATTGCTTGATTTCGAGGGGGTTTGATCGGCGTTGTGTGAGCATCTAACTATATAAAATGGGCGTAGGATATGCGATCATTCACTGGCATATTCTATATATCTTACTATATATATTATCACGAGAAGAAATCGTACGGAGAAGTAGACGATGGTAACCCACTGCGCAATTATTATGCTATAGCTACTCGTCCTACCTATATTAGTAAAATTAATTAGCTGCGATAATTCATTCCTCTAGTTATCCACTTTAAAACGCAATCACCGGAATAGAGCAGTTACGCGTGCACGTGCGTGCGTGCGTGCGTGCGTGTGTCTGTTTGTTTGTGTGTGTGTGTGTGTGTGTGTGTGTGTGTGTG
>NW_014577713.1:186231-196007 GCF_000485595.1 Priapulus caudatus
TCTACTCTCTCTCTTCTTCTTCTCTCTCCTCTCTCCTCTCTCTCTCTCTCTCTCTCTCTCTCTCTCTCTCTCTCTCTCTCTCTCTTTCTCTCCCTAACTGTGGCTCCTGCTAGCTCCCCGCCAACAATAAACTGAACTGCCCAATAAAGAAACCGCGTGTCTTCCTCATTTTCCTCGTAGATTTACCACGACAAAGACGAACTCCAGAAGTCGAAAAAGGTCGACATTAAGATCTTGGACGACGGCAACATCACCATCGTCTTCCATAAGGTGGCGCGAGACGATGACGGCACGTACAAAATCACGGCCAAGAACGACAAGGGCGAGGTGCACACGACCGCCGAACTGTTGGTAGAGTTTGACCCAACCGAAGACTAACTAAATACAACAGACGCGGCTGCATCGCGGGTGAATTACTGACGTCACGACCGCTGTTGATTCGACCGAAAAGCATTATGGGAAAAATTTGCCCACAGAACGCCGCCGCTGCTGCCGTGGCGGTCGCGGCGGTCGATCCCGTGGGTTTGTGGTGTTGTTGTTGTTGTTTGATTTGGTGATTTTTATATACTTTATTGTCATCTGAATGCCCCCTTCTCCCTTCTTCTTTCGCAGCTTTGACAGACGTTTGGCATTTGATTTGGTCTTATCGCACGTCTTCGCGTGTTGCGTGGTCCCAACGCCATTACGTCATTATAATTAGTCGTGATGACGTGAGTGATTTCAATGTGTCATATGCATACGAGATATCTGAATTTAGACTAGAGTGTATTTTATCGGTCGTAGGCTCATATTAGCACGGGTAAAAACGTGTTCGCGTTCTATCACGGTTTTAATCACACCATAATCGCACCATAATCTACTTGCAAAATTGATCGAATTTCGCAATGGACGAAAAAAAACACATTATCTAAAATCGTACGAACTCCGTGGTGAGATAATATCAATCACCCCATATTCGGCTGGCAATAGTTAAGTCGTTCCGCGACGAAAGATGCGGTAGAGGTGAACGTGTATGCTAAATGCATTTAAATAAACACAATATAATATACATTTCTATAAGTCGGCGTATTGTGGTTTCTATATTCTGGACCTACATTCCATAAACATCATGATTTGGTCACCTACGTCGTATGAATATGTGGGCGCCACAGTAAACGGCTTCCAATGGCAAGATTAAGACCCGATTAAGTGATTTTTACACACGGCTATGCCGTACGCTTACAGATCAACCTGCTTCCAAGGACAGAGCTTATCAAGTTATTTCTGCAACGATACATGCTACAAATACAAATAAGGCTACTTTCGAATGCAGAACTTGAATTTTAAACATCATACGAGATACAAATGCAAATACATCAGACAAACAACCTCGGTGGGAAGGAATGCGAGCGGGAGCGGCAAGCGCTGCAGCAACCTTTGGTATATATCATTACGAAGGCGTTTCATGATGCCAACCCGTCCCTGCTCTACTGGCGCAGGAAACACATGTCCTTGGGTAAAAGTTTCCCACTGGGAGGATGATGTTGATCGAGTTTTAAAATAGCCTGAGCGTGTGCAGTGGCATACGCACTGAAATGTGGTCAACAGACACAACAGACCCCACCCCTTCTCTCTAAATCTCTACTTGTTATCCCCTTCTTTCCCCTCCTCCTCTCCTTCTTCTTCTTCGCCTCATTCTTATTCTTCTTTTCCACCTTCTGATTCTTCTCATCCTCTTTCTCCTCCACCCGCTCTTGCTCCTGCTCCTCTTTACACGTTTTCTCGCTCGCTTCTTACGTTTACTATTCATCTTAAGTTTGTGATTTCAATTTTTTCGATTGAGTCTCTTTCGCGGTTACTTTATCTCATTCTCTCTCTCTCTCTCTCTCTCTCTCGTCTCTCTCTCTCTCTCCCTCTCTCTCTCTTCTCTTCTTTCTCTTTCTCTCTCTCTCTCTCCTTCTCTCTCTTTCTCTCTCTGTCTCTCGCTCTCTCTCTCCTCTCGCTCTCTCTCTCTCTCTCTCTCTCTCTCTCTCTCTCTCTCACTCACTTTACACACAAACACACATTACACACACACACCACACACACACACACACACACACACACACACACACACACAAACACACACACACACGCGGCGCGCGCGGCACGCGCCGATCTCCCCGACCCCTCCTGACGATCTACGCTACACCCTCCCCAACTCTTCCCCTTGACCCACATGTATCAGTTAGGCGATAGAATCGCGCCTGCACGTGCGGCAATCTTCACAGCAGAACATCGGGACTCCCGTCGTTCGGGCGATGCTGGGGGATGTGGGGATGCACGGGGATGCTGTGGGTGCTAAAGGGTGGCGACGGAGTTGGAGAGATGTGTACAGTTGTGTGCGGCGTGTGTATAGTACCTTAAATATCAGCGGCAGTGTGGCGACGCGTGGCCGTGCACCCGAGACTCAGTGTCGCATCACTACCGTTTATGGTCGCTCAAGCAAACAGCGACACATGATCATATATTATATACATATAATATAGTATAATAATATATATATATATATTATAATATATATAATATATTATTATATATAGATATATATATATATATATAGCAGGAGCTAATAATGACAAGGAGCTAAGACACCTCTTTGGTACTGATTTCATTACATTTTTGTCGTACGAGTTCGATGTGAATAAAAATACAAATGTATACAAACATTGGAGCTTCTTTTTGTTCACTTGGTCCTTATTCTGCGTAGTATAACATCATCTTAAGTCATCATCTTCGGTAGTATTACAAACCGCGTAGCTTTCTTAGCTTTTGACATAAATAATCGTACTTTTGCACGACATGGTTTTCACGTAATTTACCGCACTGCGGCGTCCAAGCGCTAAATTCGTACACACAGCGCTCGACACAGCTACCTGAAGGAGGCACGGCAGGGGATCGCCTCAGGCCAGCCGCCAGCGGAACTCGTACGCGGCTATAGTTACTAGGCTAACGGTGAATTCTTGGCCTCGCCAGAATACGGCAACTAACGTAAAACCATGTCGTGCAAAAGTACGAATTATGTCAAACGAAGGAAGCTACGCGCGTTTGTAATTACTACCGGAAGATAGAATAAGCGACCATGGGAACAAAAAGAAGCTCATGTTTGTTTTACATTTTGGCTATTTTTATTCACATCGAACTCGTACGACCAAAAATGTAGTGAAATCAGTACCAAATCCGTGTCAAACTCCTTTGTCATTATTAGCTCCTGTCATATATATATATATATATATATATATAATTATATATATTATACATATAAATATACATATACATATATATATATATATATATATTATATGCATATATATATATATTAGCAATTTCTAATGCACACGTAGATGTGATACAGTAACATATAGAAGGTACATAATATAGTAGAGACATGCGCTAAGCAGACGCGCACACGCGCATGCACACCCACGCACGCACGCGCACATACACCACGCACGCACACACACACACACACACACTCTCTCGTCTCTCCTCTCTCTCGCCTCCCTCTCTGCTCTCTCCACACACACACACACGCACACACACACACCCACACACAGCGCGCGCGCGCACGCACGCACGCACGCACGCGCGCGCGCGCGCGGTGCCTCACACAAACTGTAAGACTTGCCTCACAAACCGAATTACTTAGAAATCAACAGCTGTTCTAATGATCAATCGCGCTTGCGTATCTAAATCAACGAATCTGCGATGGCAGCTAGCGCGGTCCGCCACATGGCTACCAGGGGCGCGTTTCACAAAGCTCCGTTCGCGATATTCTCCGCTATCTCCTCAGCGCCTCTAGGGCTCTCCTCCCGCTTCCTTCCGCATCCTTCCTCCTTACTACTAGCTACCCTACACGCACCGACAATACATTACAGCTGTCGACAGCTGTACGCTTGCTTGCTTCCTTGCAGCTCTGACCTCCATCCCACATGATGGTGACTCTGCATGTATAATCACAGCTTCTGTACGCGGGTAAAGAAGCGCTAACATGCCCAGCATGTATATATACGTACATGCGATATATGATGCACCGTGATGTTGCTATATCAGGCCCGCCTTCTGCATGCACCGACACAACGCTGCCCTGGGCCGTATGCCCCACCCTTTCCCACACCACCACCGCTATCAACATCAACACTATCATCACCACCACCGCCGCCGCCGCTGCCGCCACCACCACTATCATCATCAACACTATTATCACCACCGCAACCACCACCGCCGCCACTGCCACCGCCACCACCACCACCACCCCCACCACCTCCACCCCCACCATCACCACCACCACCACCACCAGCAGCAGCAGCAGCACCACCACCACCACCACTACCAACAGCACCACCATCACCACCACCACCACCACCAACACCAACACCACCACCAACACCAACACCAACACCAACACCACCACCACCAACACCACTATCACGTACCACCACCGCCGCCGCCGCCGCCGCCGCCGCCGCCGGCGAGAGAGAGAGAGAGGGGAGAAGTGTCTATGGGGGGGGGAGGAGGCAAGAAAAGAAAGGAAAGTGTGGTAAAGAGCAGCTAAGGGTGTGGGTGGGAAAGAAAGTAAGAAAGCCAGCCTCCTACAGGGTATATGAGAAAATCCGATTCAGAGCACAGACAAACTTTATTTGCGAGTCATTACAATTCATAATTACTGATAATTTCTGCAGCCATCAATAACTTCATTTGCGTATGTTTTTTGTTGTTGTTGTTGTTGTTGTTGTTTTCCAGATGTTGAACATACATCATTACATACATGGTATCAAAAAATATTAGTTTTACAATATTTTGGAGCGACACATTTCAATCCATATACCATTTATAAATACACCTATACTATCATTTGCGTATGTTGATACGCATCTTGGCATCTAATCACTGTAAGAAATAGTCTCTAAAAATATGTTCTCCGGTAAATTAGATAACCATGGTAGATTGTACAGGTATTAGTTTATTAGTGCATGCATCATTACTCGCAGAAGTGTCTTTATAGACGGGTTTTTATGAAGCCTAAAAACTCATCGTCCCAAATTCTCGTGTCATGTTTGTAACCGCGTTTAGACGAAATACTCGTCAGAGATGGCGTCAGGTTTCAGCGTGTATTCCGAGCAACGTTTAAGTCAAAGCTTAATTGATGGTTAAAATCGTCATGGGGCGACTCAGCCGTTCTGTATCCGCCCTGGTTATCTTACACCGGCATGTGAGGATGGCAAGTCATGTAAGGCATCATTGTGAGCGACGTTTGAGTGCGAGAATGATCGATGTGTGTGTGTGTGTGTGTGTGTGTGTGTGTGTGTGTGTGTGTGTGTGTGTGTGTGTGTGTGTGTGTGTGTGTGTGTGTGTGTGTGTGTGTGGTGTGTGTGTGTGTGTGTGTGTGTGTGTGTGTGTGTGTGTGTGTGTGTGTGTGTGTGGGTGTGTGTGTGTGTGTGTGTGCGTGTGTGCATGTGTGTATATGTGTACATGCGTGGTGTAAATTAAAAATTAACAAGTCATATATATTGCTCAAATAACTGATCAATTATTCCTTGTCCACAGAACGATGGCGCGCTAGCCGTGTTGCTTTGGGCGCATCAACGCAAAATTTGACACCGAAGTCGCCGTGCAAACACTGGCCGTGATTTATTAATGACTAATAAAACGTTGATAAGTTTAATTTGCGCGATGTTTGTTTTCACTAGTTAAATAACACATCGCGATCTGTATTTTCTCTACCGGTATCGGCTCTGTATGCGATAGCTATCGGATCTATATCTCAGCTTGCTAGGCTTCCTGCCGGTTAATAAAATGTCCGCTCTCTCTCTCCGACGTCGTCTGCGCACTTGTTTACACAGTTCCGCGCAGTTTCTGTTGAGAGCAGCACTCGATCACCAGGTAACTGTGCGAAGTACGCCGAATTAGAGATCTCTTCGCCACGAGGGGGAGCCCGCAACAGTAGCTCGCTCGCTCGATGTTATCCTCGCTCGCGCATCGAGCTCGCTCATAGAGTTCCGATTGGCAATTATGAATTTTTGATTGAAGCGAGATTGTGTTGTGGCGACGAGATATCTATCCTAATGGCCATGGTTCTAATTACGTGTGCCTGCGTTCATTACTGTCCCCCATGTGGTCTATTCTAAACGCATTAAAAGCTCATTGCATGGGGGTAGGTTATCCACCTCCACACTAGCCAATCTAGTACTAAAATAGTATTATAGCAACTATCAGAGTTAGGAGCAAATGAAACAGTTACGCGTAGCTAACTTCGGTGCGTAAGATTAATCCGGTAAGAATATCAATGTCTCGCAGGTCCGTGACAATAGCCGTACAATATATAAGCATAGGTAATACACACGCACGCACACACACATGTACGCACGCAAGCACGCACGCACGCACGCACGCACGCACGCACGCACGCATGCATGCATACGTATGTATGTATGTATTATGTATGTATGTAGGTATGTAGGTATGAATACATACATACATACATACATACAGTGACAACATACATACATACATACATACAGTAAGTACATCACATACATACATACATACGATACAATACATACATACATACAACTACAATACATACAACATTACATAATAACATACATACATACATACATATATACATACATACATACATACATACTACTACTACATACATACATACTACGCACGTATCACAAACGGGAATTGTAACCGTATTTACACAATGGCACGGGACACACAAGTCGATATTTCGCGTCAATTCTGAGCGAACCTTATCTACGTAACAGCTTGAGACCGAGCAATTTAGTTTGCGCTGCGACAATGGTCATAAAAACGGCCACTCATAGCGCAAAAATAATCTAAAAAGCGTGGAATAGGCCAGGTGGCAGAAATTGACAAGCGGTAAATGCTCTCTCGCTCATCGTTTCGCTTCACGACAAAAATCATATTGAATGAAATCAAATATTAAATTTGTAAATAGAAATTTGAAACTAGCTTTCGAAAATTCCCATCCTTCCATCGTCCATCCCATTCCATCCGTATGTAGCATAAAGTTGCCATAGAGCGTTTTTTACAGTGAAAACAAGAATGGCGGTATAATGTGTATAAACCGTGTTTTGGCCAGCAAAACTTTTACGCGCGCTTCTTATAGGCTACGAAATTTCGATGTATTATTCCTTGATATCCATAGCTGGGATGTTGTAAGTACATGTAAAGACAAATATTATCGGTAAATATAGACGAAGCTAATTGATAATTTAGATAATTTGAAGTTTAAATATTTAAGCCACCCGACTGGTAAACTTAGTACAGGCGGTATACACTACACAAGACCGACTGACACTTCATCTTGATGGACTTAATCTTTGCTTTGGGAATGCAGACAACTAGAGCTGGCAGGCCTTGAGGTGCGGACTTTGTTGTCGTCTGCGCCGCAACGTGAGTAAAAAACAAGGGAATGGTAACGCCGTAGACAGCGGCAAAAACGCCACAATCACTTTCAAACGTTTCGCTTACATGTTGTGTGTGTGTGGTGTGTGTGTGTTGTGTGTGTGTGTGTGTGTGTGCTGTGTGGTGGTGTGTGTGTGTGTGTGGTGTGTGTGTTTGTGTACTGCGTGTGTCAGCCCGCCGCATTGCGAGCTACAGAATATTTATTATGTTATTTGCATAACGGTGACGAGGTATCTTTTCCGAGTCTTTTCGACATCAGGCCAACATCGCTTTGATCTGAACTCAACTCCTGCGCGAGCACAATAAAGATATATTTATGCATGAATGATCTATGCAAATAGGACAATCCGTGTTTCCTGTAAAGCGATGTCCCGCTTCATTAGAACGCGGTCCCACGTGACTGTCACGTGTGGTAACGCAATGATCAATCGCCTAGGCCACCCGGCTTCAGCCCGTATATCTGACATATCGCTGCTTTCACAATATCCGCCACAGCAGCGGCAAACAAGATATTCAATGATGTCAATTATTGTTCCGACTGCCCGCCAGAATACGTCGACCGTATTCCGCATTTCGGACTCGGTCGGCTTATGTGTGAGTACATGCGCAAGAGTACGGTACATATATGAGGCACGAAATATGGCTTCGAATGCGGGCGTGCGCGTTGGGAGGTACGCGTTATTGCCTTGGTAATACGTGATAATATCTTAATGTCTATATTAAGTGAATCCGATTAGATTAAAACTATATTAGAACGTGCGAACGCGTATTTATATAAGATGAGAATTGCTGGAATCGATCTCCTAACTGCGGCGTTCACACAGTGCCGATTAGGCTCCCGTTTGAGAAGACGAGCGCTATTCGATCACAAAAAGTCAAAAAAAGTCGGATTACTATCTCCCAATAATCTGATATGTCCCTATCAGCTGTCTGAACACAGTCGATACGTCGTAAGCAAAGTCCACGGATCGGGAACGGTCCGGAGAGGTCGGCCAAGCACTCGCAAGACGAGTTAGGTGCGTCCCGTAACATTTGGGACAAACGCAGGCCGATTATTGTCTAGTCGGATTACACAACGTGTACTATGTCGTGAGCAGATTCTGTCTGTATCTGGACAGAAATCGTAACAATGTCTGTTTCTGGACGTTTCGCTGTGGATCGTGGAACGCTGTCCGGATGAACGGGCATGAGCTTGGAGAAATCCATCATTGTCACGTCTTCGTCAGCCGGTTAGCACGTCGGGTCAACTATCCTGACTCTGTCGATCGCTTTCGGCGAGAAGCAGGAACGCTGTCGGGACAGATGTGTCGTTTTTACGTATGCAAAAGATACAAATCTTGATGCAGAATCGGCGATTGAGAACTGGAGAAATCGGGACGAATTCCGCTGGAAACGGTGAATCACGAGATGCTTCCGAACAATATCTGATGTTGTCCGTGATTAAATAAATATTTTTACAAATTTTTAATAAAAGTTGAATTCTCACGCACGAATCACAGGATCTTGAATCAGACTTTTGACAAATTTTAATCGGGAATGGTTCCTATCACAGGACGGGCAGCTAAAAAGTCCTGAATAGTGTGACTGCGAGCCTTGGGTTGCCGACGAAGCAGGCCCGGGACAGTCACACAGGCAGCAGCTTGCAATGACACCTACCGGCCCGTTTAGTCCGGTAGGTTCGCAGGGAAAGGACGGTGGCGCGGGCTGCGTGATCAGAGAAGCGACTCTTGCCTCCAGATCGTCTGCGATGTATGATCACTGTAGGCAGGCGATGATGGAGAGCGCGGGAATGATGAAATCGTCAACGCCGCCAGCGTCACGCGTAGGCGCGCACCAGTTGACCAATGAATCCGCAGGAGTCGATCCGCGACTGCGTCGTCTAGCTGCTGCGGCAGCTCCTTTTTATATAGTAGAAGAAGAGCGCGGCCGATGCGTAACAGGGCGCTGCAGAGCAGCCACGCGACGACAATGAGGACCTCGCTCGTCGGACCTGCGTAAATCGAGTCGCCAAGTACATCATATCGCAGCGGAAGAATAGGTAAGGGCGGAGCTCAAATCAACACCAGGACAGCTCCTAATTAAAGTCGCCTTTACGCGAAAGTAATGCAACAAGGCACTCAATTCTGTCATGTGAAAAATTTGTTTATTAATTAATTAATTAATTAAATAATTAATTTGGATCCAGGATGACGACCAAAAGTAATCAATTCTAAGTGGCTGCCGATTTTGAGTATCCTGAAAATTTAATTAATAATTAAATTAATTGGACTCCGGATCAACGTCACCAATAGTAATCCAATTCTAGTTACCCCATTTCTGAC
>NW_014577713.1:196017-199499 GCF_000485595.1 Priapulus caudatus
ACTTCGGATTAACACCTCCTTTCGGCAACGCTTCTCTAGTATCCCATCTCATCTGGATCTTCTGTCTAACAGACACACCTATATACGGTCTCCTCGTAGTCTATACTAATTAAAATCCTAGAACATACTCATGCTCAGCAAACAATTCCACCGTCTGTGCATCGTTGTGGCTTCGGTTTCTCCTTCTCGCTCACAAACGAGTCAATTCGCCCCTCGTGCTCGACCCTCTTCCTACACCTACATTTACAGATAATCCTAATCCTAACCCTACCCCTAACAGTAATATTCCTTCTATACCAAACCCCAGCTCTAACACTAGCTCCAACCTTAATCCTCACTCTATTTCTAACCCTAGCCCTAACCCTCACCCTAACCATAGCCCTAATCCTAACCCTAACCCTAACTCTAAGCCTAACCCAAACCTTAATCCTAACCCTAACCCTAACCCTAACCCTAACCCTAACCCTAAGCCTAACCCTAACCCTAACCATGATCGAAACAGCAGCCACTACTAGCAGGTATCCACTCTCTACTTAAAAAATAATAATTTCAACAACAAATGCGCGTTCATAGGTATGCTAGGCATGCGTAAACCCGGATCCTATCCCGTCACGCATAAAGAGACCTCCGGAGGATTCGTTAATTCGCAAAATAACAATAAAAAACTCGGGCACTCTCGTCTCACACTCATACTCATCATGTTTAACACGATCCTACAATATTTAGGAAATGTAAGCTAGGGATTACGATAACAAACTAAACTTGTTTATAATTCCGATCATACTACGCCTACGCAAAAAATTTAACTGCCGCAAACATCTGCCGTTCGTCCAGCACGGCGTAACTCGTAAGCAGAACACCAGGGGGCGCGGCAGCGGTATGAATCAGTACAACTGATCTCTCTATACACTAACTATATAGTTCGCATAATCAATATTGTCATAACCATATGGATTCTCTGAGTATGCATGAGTACTGTAGTGTGTAGTCATGAAGATCCATATATTCATGGTATAATGATATAACTATAGTTAATATATAGTGGTCGGCGATTAGTATGCTGATTCCCACTTTAATGTAAGCTAAATAATCATATTATTTATCTGATCGGTTAACGACAATCTATACGTCTCATAATTAGCATTAATAACTGTTATAAATGACGAATTTGTTATAGACGCAAAAACAAACGCTGTGTGATCTTGGTTCCGACTGTTGTGTTGTTTACAGTAACACCAACGCGAAGAGAGAATTATTTAAGTTATACCTGTTTCTCTCACCAGGTGGCAGTACCATGCAGATAAAGATTAAGTAGTCGATAAAACCATAGATATCTACTATACTTATATAGATATCTGTAGTATAGTAGATATATATAGATAAGTCACAGTTAGGCAACCAACAGACGCGGACAATCTATCTATCTATTTTATTCATCGTACACTCTACCTGCGAAATATTAACAAAAGCGAGTAAGAGCAAGAAGAGTGAAGCGGGGAGATGAGAAGATCGAGAGAGAGAGAGAGAGAGAGAGAGAGAGAGAGAGAGAGAGAGAAGGATCGCGAGAGAAAAGAGAGAGAGTGAGCGAGCGACGCGAGCTGAGAGATAGAGAGAGAGAGAGAGAGAGAGAGAGAGAGAGAGAGAGAAAGAGAGGTAGAACGATTAATATACCGTTGAAAGTCGATCAGAAATTACTGAAAATGTTAACTTGCTCGTTGTTTTGATCGTATATCATCATTGCGCGTTACCAGTCCAAGCGCGTGATGTGTTTACATGGCTATGCACGTGGACCATTCATGCTATATACATGAGAATCTGTTAACTTTTCACCTAGACTGACCCCCACCCCCTGGGCTCCCCGTCTAAATGCGCGTGCATATACCTTTCCCGTAAAGGTAACGTCGGTTCGAAGACTCCCGAGTTGCGGCAGTCTGCGGAACCCATTACCGACGGATCCAGAGTAAACAGAATTCGCAACGCGCAGGCATGCTGTTATGATTTCGCGCGCACGCTACCGCGAGCAAACCAATGTCCGGTTAGAAACCAAGAACCAAGCAAACCAAACCAAGCATAGACACCGTGCTGGTCTTGCGCGGATACCACCACCGGCCCCCGCGATCGCCTCGTTCCGCCAGCGTCTCTGCCTCTCGTTACCGATGCCTCGCAGCGCAGCGCCGCCGCACAGGCGACGCAGCTTCTTAGATAAACAGATGAAATGCTAAGATATAAATGTCGCCGTGCGGGCCACGTGTGTAAACCTCTGCTGCTCCGCGGCGAGAGACGAGCAGACGAGGGATAGCAGGGTGCGTACGTGCGTGCAGCAGCGTGCGTGCGTGCGTGCAACAGCGTGCGTGCAGCAGCGTGCGTGCAGCAGCGTGCGTGCATGCAGCAGCAGCGTACGTGCGTGCAGCAGCGTGCGTGCATGCAGCAGCGTGCGTGCGTGCAGCAGCGTGCGCGCGTGCGTGCAGCAGCGTGCGTGCGTGCGCTCTGCCGGCCGCCGCTGCCGCTAGCGGCGCCATTAGCGGTAGACGCGTATCACGTGATCGTCTCGCACGCGCGCGCGAACATGTACACCGATGACAGATACAGCCAATTCCTCCCCACGGGGGGGGGGCTACGCATGCGCAGCACGCACGGGGTTAAGTCGGCTCCTTCTAGAATCCGAGAAGAAATGTTTTCACTCGTTTTGGGGGGTTTTCGGTCATTGGTGATGATGTCGCAGCGCAAGATGGCGATATCGCGCATCGAAACGGTGTTGGCAGAAAGATGCGATATGATATGACTACTAGGCACTTTAATTTAATTAAATTTTTTTTTTTTTAGGGTTAGGGTTAGGGTTAGGGTTAAGGTTTTTTTTTAAGTGCCTAGTAGTCATATCCTAAGTGCCTAGTAGTCATATCATATCGCATCTATCTGCCGGATGCCATCGAAACGGCCGCGTGATGACGAAAGAACGTACGAAACAATGACGTAATGCTACACGCGTCGCTTACGTTACGACGCAACTAATTACGTGTCCACAAAAGACGGTATCGCGGCAATGCGATGTCTTGCGAAGTTAAGTGACGCTAGAATGACGCAAGAGTCAACGTCAACGCGCAACCCTGACATTGCAGATGACGCAAGAAGTCCGTAATCGTTACGGCTGTCTCATTAACCTCTTTAGTTTTTTTAGAAAATAGGAAACATTGCTTTAATCGTTGTACGACCCCTTGTGCGTGAAAAACCGCGATAAAAAAGACTGGAGATACATTGTTTTTAGCTAGCAAGTAAACCACTTTATCATAACTTGGGTTTGAGTGAAAAAGCACCGACGTCAACATGTCACGGCTTTTCATGGCATTGCCACTGCTGATGATGTTGCTTCCGCTAGCAATCGTGATCACGCCCAAGCCTTCAAATATATATTATTATAAATATTTTATATTAAACCAGGTTATTGATCCTGTTTACTTATATATATATATATATTTATATATATA
>NW_014577713.1:199514-204731 GCF_000485595.1 Priapulus caudatus
ATAGAATAAAATATGCTTTTAATTCTATACTTTATAGTTATTATTGCTATAGTTATTCTATACTTTGACTTTGTTTTTATCTACATGGGTGTTCGTGTGTGACTTTACTACTACATACATATATTATATATAAATATATATATATAGGTAAACAAGATCAATAACATGGTTTAATATAAACACTATCGTTTGCCCGCCCCCACACACATGTAACTATAACTGGGGGTCGAACCACTCCTACACACATAGTTTCTTGCGCACGTAGTCTGTGCACATCTGTCGCGGACGCGGGGCCGGCGCCCGCCCGCATGTAAGTCGATACAGGACTGTTTATTGACCAATGTCTCCGTGAATCGCCGGAACGCGAATAGAGCTGTGCCGCTACGGCGGAAACAGACTCTTCAGCTATCCCTGCGTGACTGCTGACCTGCGGCTTATCGCCGACGCTCACGCACGCACACGTACGCACGCACGCACGCACACGCACACGCACGCACGCACGCACGCACGCGCGCACATCCACGCACAGACACATACCTGCGCACGCGCCGTCGCACGCACGCACGCACGCACGCACGCACGCACCGGCGTACGAACGCACGGCGCGGAGAGAGAGAGAGAGAGCTGCATAGCTATACAGACCAGATGTGGCGATTTGGTACTGATGCTGCGGAGATGGATGCTCCCGTCGCTGGCTGGCTTCAGAGCGTTGAATCAACATGGAGCGCGCGGGGCCTGTCAGGTGTGGGCAGCAGGAGAGATAGCGTGGGTGGTCGCCCCCCTCCTCCCCCCGTGATACAGAATCACTAAGCCCGCCCACTCCCTCACTGATCAACAAGTAAGAGCATCAGCAGTCTACCGCGGGGGTGGGGCGTGCGGTCAGTGTCACGCAGCGGTGCAGCGTCGCAAATCCAATCGAATTCGAATTGTGATCGATTACTCGTTGATCGATTGCCTGCACCAGACTAACCAGTCTGGTAGACCTCTTCACTCCACCTCTCGCCTTCCTCTTTGTTTCTTTTTCTTCCCTCAGTGTACTTTACCTGATGTTGTTCTACGCCTCCCACCGGCTCCCCATTCCTTCTCTTCCTTCCACCTCCCGCCTTCCCCCTTCTCCTTTGTGATAGAGCGCATAGATATAGCCAAGAGCGTATAAAGAAGGAGAGCGTACAACGGTGAAATGCTGAAACCATGTTGCAGTATTAGTCGAATTAATCAATTTTTCCCATTTTATTTTGACGAGTCTTTGCAGTATTATTGATCAGCTGTCCTACCTTGTTAATATAAAACAAACCGCATGTCCCTACGATGTCCCTACGCTGAGATAATAAGCGGTGAAAATATGGTATTTTCTTCTTTATACGCTCTTGATATAGCTGTAGCACATTTCTTAGTGGTATATCGAAACAAAAACGTTATCAGAGAGTGCGCGTTCGTTCGTATTTATATGTTTATATCACACGTATTTATACGGGCGGTAAATCGTTTATTGGAAGTCTGTAAATGTTTTCATAATTACGAAGGCTATAGACTTTCCGCGGTCTTCCGTGGCGCATTCACAAAGTCCCGCGTCCATCGCTATGCGTTCAAGCGACGTATCTTGTACGCATCACGTCTTCCTGTACGCGGCTATACATTAACAATGCCGCAAGCGTTTCATCGTTTGCGTTTTCTAAGGCAAAACGGGAAAAATGCGTTCTCTGTGAGAAGAGGTCATTCGTACGTATATGTGTATAACGTTTACGTTTACTTCTACGGTTCTACATCTTCTAGTCCGATCGAGCTGTCGACGTTGAACATAGTTTCGTTTGAACAGAGTTTCCTTAGTCACTGTTCAGGCGTGAGTAAGAAAAACGCGTAGCTGGGGGAGCGACAGCAGCTGTTGTTGTGTTTTTCCCTTCGATCCACTCGATTGTGCAACTGTTAAATCGGATCTGCTGCAACCAGAAATAGCGTTTAACAGACGAGAATCATGCGATCCCGTGCTGTAGGTACCACACTGGAAAATCATTTCCCAATGGCGGCCATACTTACGAAAAAATTCCCATAAATCAGCAAAAGTTTTTTTGAGCAATCACAATGCAATCCTCTAACTCCACGTCGCAAGTGACACCATATATGTTGTTATTATTATTATTATTATTATTATTATTATTATTATTATTATTATTATTATTATTATTATTATTAATATTATATTACTTCGAAAATTCCCCGGCCGCCCCAGCAACTCACCCCGGACGAGCCGAGAGCGTCAATTGCTAAAAGTTATAAGCCTTTCTAATGGGAAATAACAAATTCAAGCGCACGCATACACTGAAATACGGTCTCATTCTTGACATGTCCCAGCGCTGATTGGCTGATTTCCCACCGTAATACCTGCATGCACTCTCACGTCTGCGCGATAGTCGCGATACGAATGGACGCATGACACAACAGACATAGTTCGTAGTCGCTGACATGTTGTTGTTGTTGTTGTTGTTGTTGTTGTTGTTGTTGTTGTTGCTGCTGTTGAGTAATATTGAATTATTGTTTACTGTTAATCGTGACTCAAACTTCCTTGCTACGTAGCGGTGTAGTTACTGCCTCGGTCCATGTAGGCCTACTAGCTTCTATCTTGCACCGCAGGAATGACGGTGAACGAAAGATGAGGATGCTGAGGATGCTGAGCATGATGCTAAATGAAGCGGAATGCTTTCGATGTATCTACGTAGTAGCGGCTGACTGATTTTCAATTTACGGCCGCTAATCTCTGTTTAGAATTAACTAAAACGCCAGCAGCCTTGCTGCAGCGTCTGTCGCACACCATAGCAACGCCGTCTGGCGCAGTGACGTCACAACGAGGGTGCGGAGGGGTGCGGTGAGTGATTTTAATTTTGCTAGTTGTTTATCTTACTACTATTGCCATTACATTAAGTGCTATACGGGAATTACAATTTACGAGTAGGACAAAAACATTACTAAGGATTCTGTATGGTTTTGTACGGGAGGAGGTCCATCGGGGTGACACCATGAGTTACCGCACCGTGTGACACCAACCCTAGTGACGCCGCCGGCCAGGCGGCCATTGAATCTAAGTGGTTGATATTTCAGAAGCACAGAGAGTAGATTAGCATATATAACTCTAAATCGAATGCAAATCGTATGGCGAAGAGGCATCGAGAAGAAAAACGAAGAGCCAGTCAGAGTCGAGGTAAATGGTAAGCATATTAAAAGCGAAGCACCAAAGTAGCTATATAATATAATGAAAAAGAAAACTTGAGGAGTGAACCAAAATGAGGAGAGACAAGCAGACGCAGAAGAGAGAAATAAGAGGATCAACGCGAGGGCGGGAAGAAAGAAGACAAAGAGGAGAAAATAAAAGTCGTTATAGAAGAGAACTCTTCCTGCATATGTTATTATTATTAGTGCCGACTTTTATACATTAGCTTCCCGGCGCTACGCTATACTACTTCATTGTTACTAGACTAAATAATAAACAAGAGCAATCGGAGGAGATAGCTATCGATCTAATTTGTAGTCGGGTTTAACGCGGCGGTGACACATCATAAACCCCTGCAGAGAGAGAAAGCGAAAGCGAAATTAAGCGAAGCGGTTAGAGAGTAAACCGCTACACTACCATCAATGATGAGAAATCCTTCAAGAAATTCATAAATAACTAAACTCACTAAGTAATAAATAATAAATGCCCGACTGGACAATGGTCTTAGATTTATATAGTATCTTTGTTTTTTGTGTGATTAGAGAGTAGTGATCAGAATCGTCGCGTCTATCTTACTTGGACTAAAATGGCTGATAAAAACAAGGGCGCGTGACCTACTGGTGATTAGAAGAAGACAGAATCTGCAGACTATATTACAATAATACTATGGAATACTTGGTGGAATGGTAATGATGAGTAGAAAATGAAGATGAGAAAGAATAGGAGGAAAAGATGGCGAAGGAAGAGGATAAGGAAGAAGAAAAGGAAGGAGAAAGAAGAGAAAAATTAGGAAGAGAAGACGGAGGAGGAGGACGAGGCGGCGGAAGAAGAGTAGGAGGAGATGGTGGTGTATGAGGAACAAGCGGGATAGAAAAAAGGTGGGAAGAGCAAGAGAAATATGAATGAAGACGAGGGGAGAACGGAGGACGATAACCGCAAAGGGCAGAAGACCTGTGGATGAATAAGAAGACTAGAACAAAGCGGCGGCGAATCAGTCGTCGTTCAGTGAGGTGTGGATGCAGACGTACGTGCTACTAGGAGCAACGAACCCACCTCAGGCGCATCTATCTCACCCGTACGAACCCACTAAAGACGCTGCGATATTACGTCTTCGAGATCGAGATCGAGCTAAATATAGCATCGAGCCTCTGTTTTCCCGCGCCCAGCGAGCGCAGACGACGTCTGCTCGCTGCCTTCGCACCGACAGCTTTCTACGCGCTGGCTGGCCCGCCCGCCCGACATCCTAGCTTCCCGCGTGCGCGCTCTCTCGCTCGCTCTCTCGGTAAATGAACGCGGGAAGCCGTGACAGCAGTTGTGAGCGGTGGCATGCCGAGAGCAAGTTCGTCTGCGCGTACGACGTCGTAGTGTCGTAGTCCTGCGGAGAATTTTCGCGTTCGGGGCGAAAGTGTTGTTACTTGATCAGTTCTCAACGCTTAACTCTGAAAGAAAGGGGGGATCGTTCAACGACGTCAATGGAGACGAGATAAACGGCAGCTCGAGGACCCCTTAGGATATACCCACACGCACACGCTCGCGCAGCAAGCGGGCACCGCGGGAACCGCACGGGTTGCAAACAACCCCGGAACAACTGTAAGTATATATGGAGTATTGGATTTGTGTTTCGATGCTACGTGGGAGAAGCGGGGGTCGGTGAATGTGTGACGAGTTGTGTCGCGGCGTGTCATTGAGTAAGTGATTGAGTTTATTCGATTTCACTGAGAGGTTAAATGAGAGTAGAGTATCCTCTATATCTAGTCACTGTGCCATTATCATTGTCTGCCGATGGAAGGCAGGTAAAGTATTACGATTGCGTACGATTGGTTAGCATAGTGTAGCCTCTAGTATTGCAGAAAATCGCTTAGTGATTCCAACGTGTATGTGAGCGGGCGAGTGTGTATCGCATCTTTTTCTCTATGTCACACAGACACACAGATACATACGCACGCACGCACACACGTACGCACGCACACACGTACGCACGCACGCACGCACGCACGCACGCACGCACGCACGCA
>NW_014577713.1:205795-214108 GCF_000485595.1 Priapulus caudatus
ATCTAGTATGGGGTTAATGGATAAGCTACTTCTTACCGTACGTGTATTACTGTATCTGGCACGATAGGCATTAATCTGGTTATGTATTTCAAACTGCGAATGCAGGAACCGAGATTCCCCTATATGACATTTATCACGAGGATCTGTCGCGCCTTAACCTCTGCATTATGGCAAGCCCTTACCTTCAAAACTAAAATGGGAAATAGAATTATTGTAACTTTGAATAGAAACAATGCGTTTTGAAATGAAAACAATACGTCTTCCATAAACGGAAAACACAAAGAGTAAAATGAAACATTCGCTATAGCAAATGCGCACTTTGAATCAAAGCGTGATCGTCTGCCGCGGAATGCCGCACGCATCGCACTCCCGCGCCGACGTCGGCGCCGCTGCAACAAACATTTCGTGAGATTTTCAACTAATTGCTGAACAGATTCCGCGGCTGTGCGATCGCTCTCCGCTAGGTTTTCTCTATGGGCGGCGCGCGGTTACAAAGAGTTCAGAAAATAAACAGGACTAGCGATAGCGCGCGATGTTGTTTTCCGTGTAACGCTGCAGCGAGTTTCCCCTAAACACGCCACCGTATCTGTTCATCACGCTATATCCGCTGTCAACTTCCCGCTGCTATCTATTACATGCGCCCGGAGGCGATATCGCGGCGTAGTGGGTGTGTGCGGGGCTTCTCTCTCTCTCTCTCTCTCTCTCTCTCTCTCGCAAACATTGCTCCTTCTACAAAAATGCCATTCGTAGGAAAAGCTGTTTCGAAACGGGACGCGTGTTGGCGTTTTGCCCACTACGCACTCGCTACAGTTGAATAGCCCACTCACAACAAACGCTTCGGTGAGAATGCCGAAGTTCGTATTTAGATAAGGCGAGTAAACAGGCGTAAATTACTCGACGGGGTTGGGGGCTTTTACTGTTTAGAATATTATATTGTTGTAGTAGTATTTGTAGTACTCTCTGGGATTACCACGCGAGTTGGCCTATCTTTACTCGATCTTTGAGTCCTGGTGCATTTGAAACGGTGGGGCGTCTGCGTTGTTGTATCACGTGATAGTACGTCGTAATAGTCGTATATAACAGTCGTATCAGTGACGCTCGTCTAACGCCATTATTTTACGGACCGGAGAATGCATTTATTCAGCAAACTAATATGCGGCCATATTGTGATATGAGTATATTATATTATGTATTATATTAGTATCTTGTAGTTAGGGGTTGTATCGCCTAGGGGTTGTATCTCTATTTGGCACGCAATTATCCTCCTAATTCCATTTCACCGTACCTTCATGAATGGATATGGATACCCATGATGCACGATTCGACAAATAGCAGGCACCAGATTTCCGGTGTCGGATTATTATTTTACTTATATCACGGCGTTAAGATGACACGTGTTATTGTAATTATGTTGTTGTTGATTGCAGCAGTTGCAAGAAGTTGTTGAAATTTGCCACAACACTAAAAAAACGCCGAGTCTAGCGCAGCACTCTGTGAAGGGTTAGGGTCTGACGTTCGCAAGTATAAACACTGCGTAGCAACAATTACCAACACGCAATCCGCATCCATATCAATCAGGGGCGGATCCAGAGGGTTTGGGTGACCAGTTTGCATATGTTCTTCTGCAGCTAGGAGGGTCCGGGAGCATGCCCCCCGGGAATTTTAAAAAAATTAGGCTATATATTTGGTGCATTCTGGTGAATTTTGAGGCCTGTGACCGGTTTCTGGAAACGGGTGCAAACCGGCCTAAATCCGCGCCTGTCAATAGCATGTGTCTTATTACTACGGATATCATTTTATAAATAAATTATATATATATTACATAAATAATATATTATATTATGTAAACAATATGTTATATTCGATTTTTATAAATATATTACGAATTTACGTGATCTCCCGGTGATATCAACTGCGGAGTTGACGACCATAGCAACACGGCTCGCACGTGACCACGTAGAGCGCATGCGCGGCTATGCGGGTCCCCACGATGCCCCGCGCGCCATGCCTTCATAGTTAGTCGAGTCGTGCCAGAATTTCACGTTCGCATGCAGTCTGCGCGTAAATATAGTAAATAACATAGCGTGTACAGGAACAGGAAAAGCCTACATCTGCCATCTGCTAGGACCACGTAGGCAGATGATGGGCTAACTTAGAACAGCCGTACGCCGTTATCTGACGAGAAGCCGGCGGCTGTGTGCCTGTGCTCTCTCATTTTACCCGAGATATTTCTTGACGCCCTTCTTAGTATTTCATAGGCAGCGACAAGGACGGGAATAATATATATAAAGGTATATGTATATATATATCTCTATTATGTACTCTTGATATATATACATACACTTCCATATCCTTGGTAATATTTATCTTTACATAGCTATACCCGTCAGTGCTGAGGTAGACTCATTTTATTCATATAAGTCAGCAGAGACATTATTTGAGGTCCAGTCTAATTTACACCTGCATTAAATCAATCAATAAAACGCAAATGATTCATAATTTATGTTTGAATTTTTACATGCTGGTTATAGCTGACGGTGCAGAGATGGTATACTAAATGTTATAGGATATGAAGGGTAGAGCCGATAGTTTGTGCTTCATTGTTACCTAGAAATCTGTCACGACTCCTCGTGTATTCATGCACAACTTAATTATGTTAATTGCGATAGTTCTGCAGCCTCGTCATTTTCGTTTTTCGTAAATCGCGTAAAAAAACTCTTGAGTATATCATCAATCGTATAGTGCAACCGACTTCATATATGCTAACATCTCTCTCACGTGGCTTTCTCTCGCTATTTTAGGTTTGTTACTCGGACACAGACGTACCCATGAGCATCGTGGTGGACGAATCGGAGCCCGTGGGAGGTGAGTAACGCATGTCGGCCATGTTGTCGCAACTGTCTGCTGTCAACTTCCGGACACCGATCCCATTCTATCAACGCGATTGCTGAGCAGTTCCAGATGGAATAACATACAGCTATCATAACCCGGAGGGACTTTTCCTGCGGCGTAAAATGGTTCGAATATTCGGAAGAGTTTTTTTCCGAGTCATTTCCTGAGTGGCCTAGAGTAAACACGCTTCTCAAAATATGGCGGCTTCTTGACGTCTATATACCGACTTTGCTCCGTTCGAGGTGAGCAAGGTGAGGTCTGTGCAGTACTAATCTAATTGCATTCAAAAATTCAGGTGACTGTGAGTGAAATTAGGAAGATCTAGAATAAATTTTTAATTGGAAATAACTAATTAGTGTGCACATTTTCGCACTGACGAGTTGTGCAATGGTTTTCAGTATATTTTTCTCTATCTTTGGGTAAAATTTTATGTAGATGCTGCTGAGGGGGGGGGGTCACAAAACATAAAAACTAAAGCAGTTTTGGCTGCTCACCCGGCTGTTTAATCGCCCGTAGGACGATGATAATACTATTGTATTTAAGGATGCTCCCTGGTCGAATGACGTTCATATCTTTCTTCTTCCTGCCTCCTTATCTTATTCTCGTTCTTTCGTAATATCTTTCTAAATCTATTTCATTCTGCCTTTGCCACCCTTTTATCGCGCTTTCGTTCTCTTTTCTCTCCCTGTCTCTCGATCCCTCTCTCCGTCTCCTCTTCTCTTTCCTCTCCCTCATTCCCTCCTTCTTTACCCCCTCGGTCTTTCTCTTTCTCAGTTGCATTCCGTCACACAGCGTGACCGTAAACTACAGCCATGGCTGCAAGCACAGCACGCAGACGTGCGGAAAATAACCTCAACTCATCTGTCTATTACCAGTCAACATTTACGCCAGTTGCGTATTACTGCGTCCAGATGTCGCGCTCGCCTGCATGCCTGCCAGCCTCTCGGACTGGAGAGAGATGTTTCGCGAAGAATAAAACCTGTCGCGCAGATGTTTCACGCGCGTCGCATGTCGCGAGAGACTGACTGACTGAGATGCACACAGTAAGATATATCACGCAATTGTGTTACCGGGCTGTATCGGGTAAGCAGGAGGCTGGCTGGGCGGATTAGTGCACTCATGCTGCAAGCAGCCACTAATTGGGAAATGGAAACCGCCTGCAAAGGCGCCAATTGATACAGAAGACTCGCGCACCGACACTCCGCTCAGCCCACATGGTAATAAGATCTAGCGCGATCTCCACTCTAACCCGTTATTCTTTATCCCCCCCCCCTATCTTTTACTCCGCACCCGTTATTCCTCGCCTCTTTTATCCAATAGAGTATGTATGGATGTATATATGGTATGTATGTACCCCAATCCTAACCCTCATCCGTTCCCCTTAACCCTTCATCCCTCACCCCATGCCCTATATTCCTTACCCTGTTCCTTACCCTTTACCCCTTACCCTTTATCGTTTAGCCTCACTACTTATATATATCTTACTCCGTAGCATAACATCTTATCAATCATTATTCATTTCTTATTCATCACTCCTTAAGGTTTACCTCGATCTCCGCTCTTACTCCTTATCCATAACCCATAACCCTCATTTCTCCTCATTTACACTTTACCAATCATCCCTCATCTCTTACCACGTACTCTTACAATTTGCTCCTCGTCTGAATTCAAGTATCCTTCCTTACCCTTCATTACCCTTACCCTTTATCCCTCATGTATCATTCCTTACCCTTCATTACCCTTACCCTTTATACCTCATGCATCATTCCTTGCCCTTTCTTACCCTACCCCTTATACCTCATGCATCATTCTTTACCCTTCTTTACCCTACCCTTTATACCTTATGCATCATTCGTTACCCTTATCCTTTATCCCTCATGCATCATTGCTTACCCTTTTTTACCCTTACCCTTTTTTACCCTTACCCTTACCCTTACCCTTACCCTTTCTTACCCTTGTCCTTTATACCTCATGCATCATTCCTTGCCCTTTCTTACCCTACCCCTTATTCCTCATGCATCATTCCATACCCTTCTTTACCCTACCCTTTATACCTCATGCGTCATTCCTTATCTTTTATTACCCCTACCCTTTATACCTCATGCATCATTGCTTACCCTTTCTTACCCTTACTCTTTATCCCTCATGCATCATTCCTTACCTTTCCTTACCCTCACCCTGTGCTTCTTAGCCCCTGTACATTACCAATCAGCGCTCACAACTTCTTCCTTCATCTTTTCTCGCTAACCTTTCATATCAGACATACAATACACACCTCATCACCCCCATCCTTCCGCTAACCTCTCATATCCCACATACAATACACACCTCATCACCCCCATCCTTCCGCTAACCTCTCATATCCCACATACAATACACACCTCATCACCCTCATCCTTCCGCGCACAGGCACTTGAAGCGTTCAGGCACAAAATACGTAATCTATTTACTACCAAATTCTTAATGTTTCTATACTCTCTTTCACCTATTATTGCCGACAGTTTCCTGTAAATTCCGTCCAAATCCTATGTACAACATACGCTGCCGGTGGCCATTGCTCTCGCGGCTGCACTGCGCACGCTTACACTTATATATATATACACTATATACACTATAAACACAGTTATATTCAGTTATATACAGTTATATTACACTATATATATAAGTGTAAGCGTGCAACAGTGCAGCCGCGAGAGCAATGGCCGCCGGCAACGTATGTTGGACGTAGGATTTGGACGGAATTTACAGGAAACTGTCGGCAATAATAGGTGAAAGAGAGTATAGAAACATTAAGAATTTGGTAGTAAATAGATTTCGTATTTAGTTAGCATTATATTTTATTGAAACGCTTCAAGTGCCTGTGCTTCCGCGATCTCTGCTCTACACGTGTTTTCGCATACTTCTCGTATTAAGAGACCGTATTTTCGCGTGCGGTACCAGCAATAACAGCAATTCGATTGCCTATATCGTAGCCCCTGTTTGCAGATCAGCGAAAACAGCGTCACGCCTCGTCAGCTGCGCATCTTGGTCGACGCAACGTAAACAAACAGACAGACGTAGCATAAAACTAGCCCCCCCCTCCCATCTGCAGCGAGGCCAGCACTGCGAGAGGAAGCACAGGCACTTGGGACAGAGTCAGTTTTTACTGACTCTGTTCCAAGTGCCTGCGGGAGGAAGCACTCGTGCTCTGGGGCCCGTTGTCAGAAACAAAATTAGTCTTAACATTTGTCTTAACAATAACTTGCACTCGTTAACCGTTGACAGAAACATCGTAATGTTACGATAACGAAAAATCCTCGCAAATATCCTCTTAACATTACGAGAGCCCAGACCCTCTCGTAACTTTAATATTAAGTTGAAAATAACACATTTACACTACGAATTACAATTATAGTGATATTATATTTTATAATAATGAATAAAATGTGTGTTTTTCTTGAAAAACACGTCAAAATAATTAATTATCTACCGCTAATAAAACAAAACAATACACTTACAATATAATACTTCTCTTGTTTTAAAGGAATGCCACGCTTGCCACGACTCTCGCGTCTCGCGTTACAGTGTGAGAATTTGTCTTGTTGTGCAGAATAAATTCATGACCACGTCGTTTTTCATCAAATATTATTTATCTGTGGTTAGCCATCATAATATGCATAAATTACTGTGATGTACAATAAATGTGTATGAATTTGAATTTTGTGATCGATTCTCATCCAATGTGAATTGTGATGAAGTTCCTGTTATCGTAAGTTTTCTATTAGCTGCGATGTCTTTCTGTCAACGCTACTCTTGTAACATTAACATTAGTCGTAAGTGTTATCTTAGCATTAACATTCGCATTAACATTACGATGTTTCTGACAACGGGCCCCTGGGCTTTCGCGCAGGAAAGCGAGAGAGTGTGTCCGAACGCGTGTGGGCCGTGCCTGCACAATGCACGTATAGCGATTCCAATTAGACGAAAAATAAAATTGAAAAATCTTTCGTTAACGATGATGGGTGGATCTGTGGCTGGCGAGGACAGGTGAAGATGGTCCGATGTTTTTATTTCACAAGTCAGAGCTCTTCTCACTTTTTCTTTTCCTATGTCCTAGTTGAGAACGATAAATCTTCTGATTTTGTTGGCGGCCCGTCTCTTTTTGTGAAACATTGCAGAGACGACCTGTCTACGTACCGAGGGCGTGGTTGGCAACTAGAACACGTGTAGAGGGCGTGATAGGTAACTATAACACGTGTTCGACGTCGGTGTGATTAGGTAATTAGAACACATGTAGAGGCGCGTGATAGGTAACCTAGACACGTGTAGAGGGTGCTGTAGGTAACTTAGAACGCGGTGTAGAGGCGTGATAGGTAACATAAACAGCGATAGGTTAGAGCGTGTGATAGGTAACTATAACACGTGTAGAGGGCGTGTAATAGGTAATAACCAGTATTCGTGTTGAATGCATGGTGGTGCTTATCTAGTATGGGGTAAATGGATAAGCTACTTCTTACCGTACGTGTCTTACTGTATCTGGCACGATAGGCATTAATCTGGTTATGTATTTCAAACTGCGAATGCAGGCACCGAGATTCCCTATATGACATTTATCACGAGGATCTGTCGCGCCTTAACTCTGCATTATGGCAAGCCCTTACCTTCAAAACTAAAATGGGAAATAGAATTATTGTAACTTTGAATAGAAACAATGCGTTTTGTAAATGAAAACAGTACGTCTTCCATAAACGCGGAAAACGCCAAAGAGTAAAATGAAACATTCGCTATAGCAAATGCGCACTTTGAATCAAAGCGTGATCGTCTGCCGCGGAATGCCGACACGCATTCGCACTCCCGCGCGACGTCGGCGCCGCTGCAACAAACATTTCGCTGAGATTTTCAACTAATTGCTGAACAGATCCGCGGCCGTGCGGTCGTTCTCCGCTAGGTTTTCTCTATGGGCGGCGCGCGGTTACAAAGGTTCAGAAATATAAACAGGAATAGCGGATAGCGCGCGATTTTGTTTTCCGTGTACGCTGCAGCGAGTTTCCCCTAAACACGCCACCGTATCTGTTCATCACGCTATAATCCGCTGCAACTTCCCGCTGCTATCTATTACATGCGCCCGGAGCGATATCGCGGCGTAGTGGGTGTGTGCGGGCTTCTCTCTCTCTCTCTCTCTCTCTCTCGAGCAAACATTGCTCCTTCTACAAAATGCCATTCGTAGGAAAACTGCTTTCGAAAGGACGCGTGTTGGCCTTGCCCACTACGGCACTCGCTACAGTTGAAATAGCCCACTCACAACAAACGGCTTCGCGCAGAATGCCGAAAGCTTCGTATTTTAGCATAAGGGCGAGGTAAACCAGGCGTAAATTTACTCGACGGGGAGGGGTTTTTACTGCTTAGAATATATATTTGTTGATAGTAGTTATTTGTAGTACT
>NW_014577713.1:215673-217032 GCF_000485595.1 Priapulus caudatus
CTCGCTCTCATTCTTGTCTCTCTCCCACTCTCTCTCTCTCTCTCTCTCTCTCTCTTTCTCTCGCTCTCCTTCTCTTCCCCCCTCTCTCTCGTCCAGTCTCCCGCGTGCCCTATTTCTTTCATTTTCTATCCCTCGTTTTTTTTTTCTCATTTTCTATCTCTCTTCCCCTCTTTCTCTACTGTTTTCTCGCTCTCATTCTTGTCTCTCTCCCACTCTCTCTCTCTCTCTCTCTCTCTCTCTCTCTTTCTTTCTCTCTCTCAATCATTTTCTCCCCACTCTCTGTAGATTTCTAGGCTAGGCGATCATGATTTGATGTGACATTTCTCGGTGTGGCTTCACAGGCTATAACGAGCTCTGAGGGCGCAATGTGAGCGCCTGTCCATCTGCTCTCGCTATATATGCTCTCAACATTTAATTAATCCGATCTTTATTAGATGTGCTTAATGAGCAATCATCGCATACTCTGATTAACTGAAATTAACTCACTTCTTACCAGGGAAAAAACACCTAATTAGTTTCTTTGTAGTGCCGCTGAGACCGCCTGCTGAACATGTATAAACTTCCACGTACAATGTTACACCCACAAATCCACATAATATTGTGTGGAATTTATTACCTTGTAAAAACATTATAAAAAGAAGTAAAATACTATTAGGTTTTTTCTTGTATATATTCATCGTCAATTTGAGTGGAAACCTCATTGTGAAATGTGCTGAAATAATAAGCCATATATGTTCATTAAAAGCGGATAATTTCTGAAAATAAATACAAAGGAAATACAATTAAATGTTTTCTTATGTTTATTCATCATATATTTTGAGCGAAAATATTAATGGGATTGTTCGCAAGCTCGTTCATGTTTGGGTTCATCACCAGGATCAAAACATAAATAATCGAAACTGTAACATAATAAATAATAAACAACTGTAGGTGAGTAGTGGTGCGGGAGTGAATGGAATGAGGTGATTGCACGAGGGTTATTGTGAGGGGTGAATGTCAGAAGGTGGTACCACATATATCACACTCCTGTCACAGTCTACACGTCATAGTCATAGTCATATGTCATATAATATGTCATAGTCATAGTCATTTCATAGTCCATATCATAGTCCACATAATATATCCTACCTGCACCATGATACCACATATATCATAGTCAAACGATAGGCGATAAGAAAACACAACGAAGTTCAAAACAAATTTATCTTGGCAAAACAAATTTATTTAAATTCGGCTTGTTACAGTCTCGGCCGACTATCTAAATTAGACGGCTGTCTCGTAGCAGACTAGACTAAATATCAATCATCCACACTCCGCTATGCAAACAATATTACCGCCTGCGCACGTGGCATTGTGATC
>NW_014577713.1:217042-221083 GCF_000485595.1 Priapulus caudatus
GAGAGAGAGAGAGAGAGAGAGAGAGAGAGAGAGAGAGAGAGCGAGAGAGAATACAATATAAACATAGTATAGACCGAATTAGCTCGGAATGTGTCCATCAATGTTGACGTTGATGGAGATGATGATAATGACTTATACCGTTAACTTAACTTGTGCTCCTTTCCCCTACATCGGCCTTTTTCACTCTTTGCCTTATTTCCTATCTCTTCCATGCTCTCTTTATCTCGCGTTCCTTTTCTTTTATCTTTCTTTTTTCTTTCTTACCTCCTTGCTTGCTTTTTTTCTTTCTTTCGTTCTCACTCTCTAACGAACACACACTTGTCTTTCTCGCGCGCTCTGTATAGCTCTTTCGCTTCTTACAATACCGATGAAGATAACCGAAATGCTAAAAACTATAGTTAATTTTCTATGGTTGACGGAGCGTGCGCGCTTTCCGTAGCGAAGCGATTAGCACGATGGGTTATCGTTTGACTACGCCTGTCAAATTCCAGCACTTCCGCCGGGTTTCGCCCAGTGCCAAGTGCTTATTATTCTTATGCCTTCATCCAGTCGTCCGGATAACTTATATCGCGATGCATATAGCGAGCAATGAGCAAAAAGTAAGATTAGTGGGTGAGTGCCAAAAGATGGTTAAGATTTATTGACAGCGGCAAGTTATTTATTGCTGCTCTCAGTACACGTTTATGCGAGTATAGAGCATAATTTTACTTCAACGGCCGTGCTGAGAAGAATGCGAGTTGCCATGAGAGATTTGATGGTTTATTTCACAGGCACTTGAAGCGTTTCAATAAAATATATACGCAGGAGTCGTGTGATGTGCGCGGCGACAGTCAAATAGATATATTTAACTGTCGCCGTGCACAGCACACGACCCCTGCGTATATATTTTATTGAAACGCTTCAAGTGCCTGTGGTTTATTTAGCACCTCTGAATACCAGACCCATGGGCTAATTGCAGAACGACCATTCCACGTTTATGTTTAGGAGTACACAAAATGTTCTTCGGCGTTCTAATCGGAGAAGAACATAATTAATTAAAATCATGTGAGATTCTCGGAACAGTTTATCGGACCCACGAGTAAACTCCACAACAAAATGGGGGCTTCTAAACCGACAGAGCGAACGCCATCTTTGCTCGATAACTAACGTGCCTGCATAACATAATATATAAACGCATGTTTAACGAGAAAATTCCTTCCTTCGCAGGGGAAGCTATAGTAGATATATCAATCCGCGTGGTTCATCGGCTACTCCTATACTGTATCACTCCGCGCGGTAGAAATTCCGCCGCTATCAGCCGAAAGCCAAAATACGTACCGCGCCATCTATAATTGAACATCTGTTATCGGAATGTTTTTCCTCCTCCGCTTTACTTATATTATCGAAGCTGCCGAGAGGCTGTGCATACCAGGACGCAGCGGTATAAACCATTCACTAGTCCGCTCCGTAATGTCGGAGAACCCTCACGAGCACGCATCCCATAAACATTCGGCCGCCCGTATCGGGGCCAGACACCGAACCAGCAGACTCGCACTCCTACATCATAAAAAAAAAAAATATACCTATATATTCTATAGGAGTCTCCAGAGGCACGTATAATATATATATACTTCTATATAATGTAGGACGCTGCGAGTCTGCTGGTTCGGACCTCCGGACGTGTCGTACTGCACCCCTGATACGGGCGGCTGGAAATGTTATATATAATTTTAAGTCATAATCTAATATCAGGAGTTAATGAAGACAAGTGTTCTTCATTAACTCCTGTAATATACTATAAATATAATATATAATAGATAATATAATACTTATGAATATATACTATATAATATATATCAGACGAACGCAGCGCGTCTACTATACTCCTTGCTGAGCTGCTGCCCAGTCAGATCCGTTCAATGCAATAGAGCTAGATTCACGTTCACTCGCGTGCTGATACAGCGCCTAGATAAGAGTGACCTCATATATATATGTATATATATATAATATATATATATAATATATATATTATATATATATATATATATATTATATATATAAATATATATATATATTATTATATTATATATTATACAAGAGCGTATTAAGAAGGCCTTTTTAATACGCTCTTGATATATACTATTACTATTACAAACTACTATAGACCGGTGAGCAGAAACCACCGGATCACGCATTCACAGCACTCGCTGTGGCCAGACCATATAGTTGTACGGAATGTGCGATAGGAAAATAGAATGAAACTAAAAGTCTAAGTTTTTTCTCCAGTCCCGTTGGATTCGACTTAGGCGAGGTCGACTGCATTTATTTATTTTTTGATGGTTGGGTGGGGGGTTCCGGAACCCCTAGAACCCCCATTGGGTACGGGACTGCCACCACATACCTTTACCACCCTTACACTTACACTTTACCAATTTTACACTTACACTTTACCACCCTTACACTTACACTTTACCAATTTTACACTTACACTTTACCACCCTTACACTTACACATTTATCATACTTAGTACACTACTACACTTTACCACCCTTACACTTACACTTTACCAATTTTACACTTACACTTTACCACCCTTACACTTACACTTTACTATCTTTACACTTGTACTTTTCTATTTTTATACTTATAAAACCTCGACCAACCTACATACTCTGTTGCAGAACTCGTGGCCCCGTTTGAGCCGAGAAATATATCTTGGCGTTACAAGGAAAAGGTATCCAGCCTTTACCAAGTGTTTGACGAGGAGCTAGGTAGGTGAGTACACCCATTCACTACCAGTACTTTTGTTGGAGCTGTATCTATTCTGAGGGACGGGAAGAAAAGGACATCCTAGCTCCCCTACTAAATACATGCTGCAGTTTCTGATGTTTTTCAGGGTGTAATACGAGCAAAACGCCTAAAGCCTTGGCCTCTCCTTTTACCATTATCCATCTAAAAATGATATACATATATACATATATATGTATATAGTATATATATATATATATATATACAAGCGGTAAAGCCGGCAAACAAGATTATAATTTTACTAAATGAAAAACGTAGATCATGCAGTCACGCAGCGTTCACGCGGCGGCCATTGACGGTCACGTGACTGATGCAGACGGACGAGAGAGTGCAAGGGCAGGGCATGCTCGTCGGTTTTACGTAATTAGAAGTGACAGCTTTTAACATTTTCGCTCGCTTTCTTCATGTTAGGCTGCTACGATTCCTAATCGTAAACGTGTACGCCATGTCTCTGCAAGATATCAATCATAACCACAAACAGGTCGTATAGTATGTCACGAATAGCTAAAATCTTGATATGATTAATACACGCAGTATTAAAATTATCATTTCTCAAGTAAATCTGAGAATAAAAAAAGTGTAAACAAATTAGGTCTCGACTATTAGCAGAAATATTACTCATTACTCCAGTATGGAAATTACCACTAGTTTGTGCTGTTATAGTATATACAATATCAGGAGCGTATAATGACAAATTGTCATTATGACATTTGTCATGATGACATTTGTCATTATGACATGTCATTATGTCATGTCATTATGTCATTGTCACATGTCATTACATCACATGTCACATCACATCACATTACATCACATCACATTACATCACATCACATCACATCACATTACATCACATGTCACATGTCATTGTCACATGTCATTATGTCATTTGTCATGATGACATTTGTCATTATGACATGTCATTATGTCATGTCATTATGTCATTGTCACATGTCATTACATCACATGTCACATCACATCACATTACATCACATCACATTACATTACATCACATCACATCACAGTACATCACATGTCACATGTCATTGTCACATGTCATTATGTCATTTGTCATGATGACATTTGTCATTATGACATTTGTCATTATGCGCTCCTGACAATAGCAAATAACGCAACCGCATTCTTTAATGTCGCGACCTTTGTCTTGTAAACGGTGCCACCAGGCAAAAGTTCACCTCATTGAGTGACGTGAGTAGTTCTAGTCCGCTATGTACAGCGTCTTTATTGCGTTGT
>NW_014577713.1:221093-233205 GCF_000485595.1 Priapulus caudatus
AGCATAACCACAAACAGGTCGTATAGTATGTCACGAATAGCTAAAATCTTGATATGTTTAATACAGGCAGTATTAAAATTATCATCTCTCAAGTAAATCTGAGAATAAAAAAAGTGTAAACAAATTAGGTCTCGACTATTAGCAGAAATATTACTCATTACTCCAGTATGGAAATTACCACTAGTTTGTGCTGTTATAGTATATACAATAGCAAATAACGCAACCGCATTCTTTAATGTCGCGACCTTTGCCTTGTAATCGGTGCCACCAGGCAAAAGTTCACCTCATTGAGTGACGTGAGTAGTTCTAGTCCGCTATGAACAGCGTCTTTATTGCGTTGTACAATATGTTATTAAAAACGTGTAGGTAGAGTCTCGCGAGAAAATATGACATCATCAAGTAACCGCGTCTGCAAAAAAGGCATCAAATGTAAATCGTTGCATATTTAGGTAAGGTTAAAGTGATTACGTCACCGTAAATAGTAAAAGTAAAAAAATATTTCCACTTTTTCACAACATGTAAGTAATTCTGTTTACGTTTTATGGTTAAATTGCTGCATTATACTTCCTATTTTACTATATTGTTCGATGTAAACATACACTCGTGACTCATACATAGCCCATAGCAAGCAATTCATGTCAGGATCATAATATCAAATCGTCCAGGTTTTTTTGATTTTTAACTAGTTGAGAAACAATCTTATCAGGTAAGAATTTGAGGATACATTTAGTTCCGTTAGTACTTACGTATAATGTAAAAAATTGCAACAAAAATTTACAAATATACACGATAGAAAATTCGTGACGTAGTCAATTTAAGGTAGGTATGGTTAGGTAGGTAGGTATGGTTTTTTTTAAGTAACGATGTACTGGTGCTCTATGACATCATAGCAAAGGTAGGTATGGTAGGTAGGTAGGTATGGTTTTTTTAAGTAACGATGTACTAGTGCTCTATGACATCATAGCCTTGCCGTAGATAACACAAGCAACAGAAATAGGCACGGTAATAGTCGAAAAAATATATAAGAACGGTCTGGGATGATTGTCCGAAATTCTTACTTCGAAAATCTTATTCATTCCACCAACATCCTCGGTTTTTGATGACGATATTGAGTGTGAGAAATATCTGACCGTTCTCGCCGACCAGGGGCAAGTTCGGCGCCGTGTACCGATGCAAAGAGAAGAAAAATGGCCGAATCCTCGCAGCGAAGTACATCAAGACGGCGCGGCCTGCCGATAAGAAGGAGGTGGAGAACGAGGTGGCCCTCATGCAGGAGCTGCAGCATCCGCGGCTGCTGCAGCTGTATGACGCCTTCGATACGGGCTCCGAGATGATACTCATCATGGAACTGTGAGTATATATGTGTATGTGTATATATGTGTATATATATGTATATATGTGTATATATGTGTATATATGTGTATATATGTGTATATATGTGTATATATGAGTATATATGTGTATATATGTGTATATATGTGTATATATGTGTATATATGTGTA
Source organism: Priapulus caudatus (assembly GCF_000485595.1). Classification (NCBI taxonomy): domain Eukaryota; kingdom Metazoa; phylum Priapulida; class Priapulimorpha; order Priapulimorphida; family Priapulidae; genus Priapulus; species Priapulus caudatus. The sequence continues at coordinate 222,597 of NW_014577713.1, forward strand.
TATATGTGTATATTTTGTGTATGTATATGTATATATGTGTATGTGTGCGTATATATGTGTATATATGTGTATATATGTGTATATATGTGTAGGGTACATATGTGTATCAGGAGTTAATAAAGACAAATTGTCTTTATTAACTCCTGATGTGTATATATGTGTATATATGTGTATATATCAGTATATATGTGTATATATGTGTATGTATGTGTATCAGGAGTAGATAATAGGAATCCCTATTATCTACTCCTGATGTGTATGTATGTGTATATATGTGTATATATTAGTATATATGTGTATATATGTGTATATATGTGTATTATATGTGATATATGTGTTATATATGTGTATATATGTGTATTTATGTGTATTTATGTGTATATATGTGTATATATGTATATACATATATATATATATATATATATATATATATATGTGTGTGTATATGTGTATATATGTGTATATATGTGTATATTTGTGTATGTATATGTATATATGTGTATGTGTGCGTAAATACGTGTATATATGTGTATATATGTGTATATATATGTATATATGTGTATATATGTGTAGGGTATATATGTGTATCAGGAGTTAATAAAGACAAATTGTCTTTATTAACTTCTGATGTGTATATATGTGTATATATGTGTATATATGTGTATATATGAGTATATATGTGTATATATGTGTATGTATATGTATGTATGTGTATATAATTATGTGTATATATGTGTATGTATGTGTATGTATGTGTATATATGTGTATATATGTGTATATATGTGTATATATGTGTATGTATGTGTATATATGTGTATATATGTGTATATATGTGTATATATGTGTATATATGTGTATATATGGGTATCTATGTGTATGTATGTATATATCAGTGAGTGATAACAGCAGTCGCGCGTATCTCAGAGCTAGTAATTAAGTTCGCAAGTAGCTCCTCGCTTATTAATTAATGAATGAATGAATTAATTATGATTATGTTTTAATGCATTTATTCTTTTTTTGTCTTTCAATCAATCGCTCGTTTGTTCGTTCGTTCGTTCGTTCGTTCGTTCGTTCGTTCGTTTGTTTGTCGTTTCGTTCGTTCGTTCGTTGCGTTCGTTTCGTTCGTTCGTTCGTTCGGTTTGTCGTTCGTTCGTTCGTTTCGTTCGTTCGTTCGTTCGTTCGTTCGTTCGTTCGTTCGTTCGTTCGTTTGTCGTTCGTTCGTTCTTCGTTCGTTCGTTTGTCGTTCGTGTCGTTTCGTTCGTTCGTTCGTTCGTTCGTTCGTTCTTTCCTTCCTTCGTACGTTCAGGTCTGCACAGGTATAAAGCATATCGAGTGTTGTCTTGACGTGCCAAATTCTTGGTTCTACCGCAAGGTGTCGTTGCCTACGTGCTAGGGTTTGGCTGAGACCTAGACTGGTCTCCGGCCTGTTCACGTCGTTGATCTATTAATGAAATGAAGAAGCGGACGATAAGTCTAGTTGATACCTTATAGGCGCGTCAGACGCGGACGTTTTTGGCCCGAGCCTAATTAGCGCCCGTCCAGATTTGGCTCGAGCCGAGCGTTCACACGACGTTTTGGCCGAGAGCCTAATTAGGCCCGAGCCAGATTTGCCCCATCGAAAACGTCGGACCAGGCCCGAGCCAAATTTTAGCACCAGCTTCGGCGAGCGGTAGAGAGGTAGAATTTACTAGAATCGTGTGAAACAGTATAAAAAGTATAACTTTATATACCAGTATAAAAATTCCAAAACAGTATAAAAGTTCCAAAACAGTATAAAAATTTCGAAAAATTTGATCAGATGCACGTTTTCAAGATTGATAATTTAAACCTCGGAACGTAATAAGTAACACTCTAAATAGTAAACAACGCCATCTCGCGAACACACTCTGCCAATTTGATCTGCGAGATATTTGTAGAGTAAAATTTATTTGAATTTGAATTTGAATTGACAGACAGTAATCACTTGCGTACGTGTGAACGCGCCGACTCAATTAGGCCGAGGCCAAATTTCGCGAGCCGAGCCAAATCTAGCCCATTTGGCTCGAGCCAAATCATGACGTGTAAACGCGGCTTATGTGTCGGTATATATATGTGTGTGTCTATAGTCGCGTTCACGCGGTCATGGTTTGGCTGGAGCCAAAATGGGCTAGATTTGGCTCGGGCCGTTTGAGTTGGCGGCGTTCACACGTACGCAAGTGAATACTGTCTGTCAAATTCAAATTCAAATTCAAATAAATTTTATTGCACAAATATCTCACAGATACTTTGGCAGTATGCCGCGAGATGCGTTTGTTTACGATTTACAGTGTTTACCAAGGGGGATTCATATGTTTCGTAGGCCCACTCGCTGATCGCGTGATGTCAGTGTACGTCAGCTAGGACGTCAGTTGCGCTAGAACCAACACGCACGACACAGTCCATGTATGCATATAGGGCACAATACATAATACATCAATTTGAGTCGAACCAGACAAGTAGCGCAGCGGGGTTAAGGCGCCGAACGATTCTTCTTGAGGTGATGGGTTCGAATACCATACTGTTTAATATTTTTATTTTTCTATTTTTCTATCTTTATCCATTTAACTTTTTTTGTGTTAGTGTTAGTGTTAGTATTCATTTTAATTAATTTAATAGTAGGGTTAGGGTTAGGGTTAGTTAGGTTAGGGTTGGGTTAGGGTTAGGGTTGAGGATAGGTGTAGGGTTGGGTTAGGGTTAGGCGTTAGGTTAGGGTTGGATTTTGCATCAGGTTATGTGCGTGATGTAGCCATCAGAGCTAGGACTGTATGCATTCACTGTACTTCAGAGATAGCCGAGTTCGTAGCATGAGTACACCTGACGTCACGGAGCCAGTCGGTGGCATAGAGACATATATCCTTTACCAAAACTTACTTTGCGAGTTTAATTATACATCTTGAAAACGTGGCATCTGATCAAATTTTCTCGACATTTTAATAATTTTTGGGACTTTATTTCGTCAAAAGTACACGTTCGACCCTCGGTGTCTACCGTTCAACCGAATTCACGTCTACGCCTCGCGAAAGCTTGGTGTAATAATTTCGGCTTCGGGCTCGTCCGACGTGCGACGTTTTCAATACTTGGAGCAAATACTGGCAGCGGCCCAATTAGGGGCTCGAGCCCAAAAAACGTCCCGTTGTGAACGCTCTGGCTCGAGCCAAATCTGCACGGGCCCTAATTAGGCCCGGCAAAAACGTCCGCTGTGAACGCGCCTAATAGTATATACTGTGTTGTGTGTGTGTGTGGGCTGTGTGGGGATGTGTGTGGTGTGTGTGTGTTTGTGTGTGTGTCGAATGTGTGTGTGGTACGTGTGTTGTGTGTGGGTTGTGCTTGTGTGTTGTGTGTGTGTCGTGTGTGTGTTGTGTGTGTAGTGTCGTGCTGTGGTGTGCTGTGTGTGTGTGTTGTGTTTTGTGTGTGTGTGTGTGTGGATGTGTGTGTGCTGTGTGTGTCGTTGTGTGCTGTGTGTGGTGGTGTGGTGTGTGTGTTGTGTGTGTGTGTGTGTGTGTTGTGTGTGTCGTGGTGTGTGTGTGTGTGTAGTGTGTGTTGTGTGGTGTGTGTGTGTGTGGTGTCGTGGTGGAGGTGATGTGTGTGTGTGTGCTGTGTGTGTGTGTGTGTGTGTGCGTGTGGTGTGTGTGTGTGTGTGTGTGTAGTTGTGTGACTGTGTGGTGCTGTTGTGTGTGTGGGTTATTTCGTTAATAACTCATCCGTACACATGGCCGCCGTCAACACGGCCTAACGCATCGCCATCTGTCGCCAGTTGAATCAAATAACCGTTTCCAAAAAAACTTATTAACATCGATAGAGAAAGTTATGATGATAAAAGCGTTGCACATTTTCGAGTGAAAAAACCCACCGCGATATGTCTCATTTCCACGTCTGAATAAGCTAGCAGCTGATCGCGTGTGTGCGGGTGCGAATATTTTGTTCGATTGCTATGGCATTCGTGCCAGCTTTAATGTAAACGATTTTTTACGTGGGTCTCTTGAATATATATGCGTACACACAAACGGACATATATCATGCGCGTATCTGGGTGAAAATATTCAACATCTATATGACCTCGCCCGACCGCCGACACTTTTTACGGAGCTATTTTAAACGACAGAAGAAGAGCGACGGATTTTATGCTCTATGCGGTTTTTTTCTTCTCATGGCCCGGTTATTTATTCGGGACTTTATTTATTTTATTGCGCGAAGGATCACGGGTGGCGAGCTGTTTGAGAGAGTGATCGACGAAGAGTTCCTACTGACAGAGAAAGCCTGCGTCATTTTCCTGCGGCAGATCTGCGAGGGCGTCTCCTTTATGCACTCTGTCAACATCATTCATCTCGACATGAAGGTGAATAGATAGAAGAGAAGGTAGAGATGGTAAAGAAGGTAGAGAAGGTAGAGATGGTAGAGATGGTAGAGAAGGTAGAGAAGGTAGAGAAGGTAGAGATGGTAGAGAAGGTATAGAGATGGTAGAGATGGAAGAGAAGGTAGAATGCGCGAAGATTGAAAGAAACTGTGTCTCCCCGCAGGCACTTTAAAACCAATCTCACCACAGAGATGAAAATTGCTCTCTTGTTTGTTGTAGCGGCGCAATTTAACGCGATAATCAAAATATATATTTAATCATAAGCCGATAGTCACGTGATCGCTGTGGTGAGATTGCTTTAAAACCTGACACGCTGCGCCGCCTAATAGCTAGACGGGTTCCTCGTCGTTTTCACGTTGGAAAACGGATGGGAATAACCCTGACCGGACGACATATAGAAAGGTAAGAGAAGTTAATAGATTTCATGGGTATATATGACATCGCAAAATCTTTAAGTACTGTTCTACTCGTTCAGGCAATTCGTGTGCGAGTCTTTCTTATCAATTTATAATTAAGTCGTCTACGATACGTTTCGGTACAGTCACTCGTTATTTTCGTTATAGCCGGAGAATATCCTGTGTGTGACGCGGGCCGGAAATCGCATTAAATTAATCGATTTCGGGCTGGCCCGGAAGTTTGACCCCAACGATACCGTCAAAGCGTTGTTTGGAACGCCGGAGTTCGTTGCACCGGAAGTGATCAACTACGATCGGATTAGCCCCCTGACGGACATGTGGAGCGTCGGAGTGATCACGTACATCCTGTGAGCGCTTACACGAATGCTCTTGTGTTGCGCACTACGTCATCTCCGCAGTGTCACGCAACGTTTGTAGTGTCTCAATGAAAACAGTGTACGCAAGGGCTATGATAAGATTGCAGTAGCCTTGTGTGACAAAAATTCCATATTTGATCGCAATATTTCGCTACTCCCCGTCTCGCAAAATCTCGCGTTTACTAAGCGTTTTCCAACTAAAGTCGACATTATTATGTTCAGACTGGACGTGGATAGTGCAAGTTTTTCTCGCCGCAATAAATCGTATTTCAGCATAACACTGCGCAACAGATCAAGCAAAAATGGTTTGTGCTAGCACGCGTAAACAAAAGAAACTCTAGGCAGAAGCACGCAGCAACTTTTAGTCAAATTGAAACATTGAAAAATCCTTAGCCGGTTTATCTAAGGCATGTAAGGGGGTTCTGTGTTGTATAAAAACAGCGGTTGTATGTCCGGATGGATGTCTGGATGTATGTCTGTCTGTTATAGGTGGAAGACTAGAATGCATTCTGAGAGGGCGAGGGAGAGAGAGACAGAGTGAGAAAGAGAGAGAGAGAGAGAGAGATGAGAGCGGCGGCAAGGAGAGAGAGGGCGAACGAGGGAGAGAGAGGGATCGAGAGCAGCGCAAAGAAAGAGTGCAGCGAGTCAAGATATAGATTTTTTTATCGGCACACACACAGCTACGTACGCAACACCATACGACACACAGCACACAGCACCACACACACACACACAGGGGGCACACAGAGGGCGGGCACACAGCGGGGGTCGGGCGCACGCCACACACACACAACACACACGGCCGACGCGCACATGTGGCGACGGGTAGGGCGGGAACGCGGGGGCGCGACACGACCACACAGCACAGGCGACGAGCAGCTACGACAGGGGGGGGGTGGGACACCAGCAGGGGTGGGGGCCGGCGAGCGGACAGGGTGGCGACAGGTGATGCCGGTGAGCGGGTGAGGCGGGCACACACACAGGCAGCACGAGGCGAGCAGCACAACACACACGACACCTAACAGGGAAGAGGACCGCAAGGCCACGGGCGAGAAGCACAGCAGGGGGGGGGGGAGGGGCGGGTGGTGGGGTGGGGGGGGGTGCGGGGGGGGGGGGTGGGGTGGTGGGGGGGGTCAACAAACAGTTGGGGGGGTGGTCGGAGGAGGCGAGGCGACGAGGCGAGGTTGTAGGCTAGCGTGGAGCACACTACAGCAGCAGCACGAGCGAGCGGGGAGTGCGATGGGGGCGGCGGGTGTCGGTGGTGGGTTTGTGGGGGGCGGTGGAGCGCTAGGGGTGCGGGGCACACACACACACACACACCACATCAGTGGGGGGGGGGTTTGGGGGGGGGGGGCGGTGGGGGGGGGGGGGGGGGGGGGGGTTTTGGGGTGTGTGCGGGCGGGAGCGACAGCGACGGGGGTGGGCACACAGGGGGGGTGGCGGGGTGGGGGGGGCGTGGCACACGAGGCGGGCGGGGGGTATGGGGGTGCGGCGGGGCGGGTGGGGTGGGGGGGGGGGGGCTGGTGGGGGGCGATGTGCGGTGGGGCAGCATGCGAGCACGAGAGGGGGGGGGGGGGGGGCGGGGGGGGGGGGCGTGGGGGGGGCGGGGGCGGGTGGGGCCGGCGGGGGGGGGGTGGGGGGGGGGGTGGCGGTGGGGTGGGGGGGGGGGGTGGGGGGGCGAGCGGGTCACGAGCGACGACAGCGGGGGGGGGGGCGGCGGGTGGGGGGGCCACACACACACATCCGCGGTGTGGGTGGGGGGGGGGGGGGGGTGTGGCGCGGGGGTTGGGGGGGTGGTGGGGGGGGGGGGGCGGGCCCGGGTGGGGGGGTTGGGGGGGGGGTGGGGGGGTGTGGGGGGGGGGGGGGGCGGGGGGGGTCGTGGGGGGGGGGGTGGTGGGGGGGGGTGTGGGCGGGGGGGGGGGGGGTGGGGTGGGGGCGGTGGTGGGGTTGGCGGGGCGGGGGGGCGGCGCGAGGTGCGCGAGCGGGGGCAGACGGTGGGCCACGCGGGGCGTGCTGCACACACGACTGGGGGGGGGGGGGGGTCGCTCACACAGGAGGGGGGGGTGCCGGGCGGGTGGGGGGTGGGTTGCTGTGGGCGGGGGGGGGGGTGGGTGGTGTGGGGGTTGGCTCGGGGGGGTTGGGAGGGTTGGGGGGTGTTGCGGTGGGGGCGGGGGTGTGTGGGCGGGTGGGGTCGGGGGGGGGGGGGGGGGGGGGGGGGGGGGGGGGGCTGGTTGGGGGGGGGGCGGTGGGTGGGGGGGGGGGGGGGGGGGTGGGGGGGCGGGGGGGGGGCCGGGGGGGTGGGGGGTGGGCGGTGGGGTGGCGGGGGGGGGGGGGGGGTGGCGGCTGGGGGGTTTGGGGGGGCCGGGGGGGTGGGGGGGGTGGGGGGGGGTGGGGGTGTGGTGGGGGGCGTGGGGGGGGGGGGGGGGGGGGGTGGGGGCGTGGAATGCATGAAGGAATATGCATACTCACCCATCGCTGGTGCTTTCTCTGTGACCAGGTTGTCCGGTTTGTCACCGTTCATGGGCGACAACGACGGGGAGACGTTCGGCAACATATCCATAGGTGGAATACGACTTCGATGACGAGTCATTCGACGAAGTGTCCGGACGACGCCAAGAGACTTCATGCGACAAACTTCTAGTCCTAAACCAAAAGTTAGTAGGCCCCCCTATCTGTGTATCTGTGTATGTGTGTGTTTTGTGTGGTGTGTGTGTGTTGTGTTTGTTTGTGTTTTTTTTTTTATTTGCTTGTGTGTGTGTGTGTGTGCGTGTGTGTGTGCGTGTGTGTACGTGCGTGCGCGTCAGCTTGCGTGTGTGTGTGTGTATATCTTTGTGAATCTGTCGTTCCATTAGTAACTAAAACAGAAAAGTTTTATTTTGTTATAGCAACACGAATGTCAGCCAAGGAGGCCTTGAGACATCGCTGGTTAGAGGTAGTACGTTGAATAAATTGCGCCTAGAATGCCTCACGCCTGTTCACATTTCCCAGGGTTAATCCGCTTAATGGAACATCGGAGGTGGGGTGGAGAGTAATGGGGTGGGATTGGTTGAGAGGATTGCGGTAGAGGGGAGGGTTGGTAGGGCGAGGGTGTGGGATTGGATGACGGAAGTGGGGGTGATGAGGTTTAAGATGGTGTGGGTTGTCGGTGAGCCTGCGAGGGGGGGCGCGCGGGGGAAGAGGTTGTATGGAGATGTTAGAGGGAGAGTGAGGTAAGTGTAGGGGGGATGGCGGTGGAGTTAAGGCGTGGGGATGCGGGTGGTGGGGGGGGGTAGCTGCGTGGTCGTGGGATGGTAGGAGGGGGGTCTGCGCATGGGGTTGCGAGGAATCGGGGGGGGGGGGGCGGGGGGTGGCGGGGGGGGGGGGGGGGGGGGACGCCAGGTAGAGTGGGGGTGAGGTTGGAGGGTGTGGGGCGGGGGGGGAATGATATGTGGAGGGTGGGAAGGGGATGGTGTGGTGTGAGCGGGGGGGGGGGGCGGCATGTGAGCGGGGGCGTAGTACCGGTGAGTGGAGGGCGAGCGTAGGGGGGGTGGCGCGGGCTGGGGGTTGGATGGCAGCGCGGCGGTGGGGTGGCGGGGGCAGGGGGGTTGCGGGGCGGGTTAATCGGGTGGGGAAGGTGGGGGGGGGGTGGGGGGGGATGAGCGGGCTGGGGGGGGGGGGCGGTGAGGCCAGAGGTGTAGGGCGTTGGTGAGTATCAGACAAAAACGCGTACGCTACATAAAAAGGGATGGAGGTGGGGGCGGGGGGAACGGGGAGGATGAGGGAGGGGGACGTGGGGGGGGTTGTAGGAGGTGGTGATTGGGGGGTGCGCGGTGGGGGGGAGGGGGAGTGTGTGGGTGGTTGGCGTGAGGGGGGGGCGCGTTGCAGCGGGGGGGTGAGACAGGGGGGGGGGGGGTGGTGGGGGTGGGGGGGGGGGGTGGGGGGGGGGTGCGGGGGGGAGGGGTGCGGGAGCGGTGCCGTTCCTTTCGCTGTCCCCTAACCATCTTTCATAACGCAATGAAACGCCCACCATGAATGCGGGCTTGATTGCCTTGGTCTTATGATTGCCTTATGGCCAGGGGTAGGCTCAAAGTTTATGCGTTAGGGTTTAGGGATAGTACTAGTTAGCGGTAGGGTGGAGTTTAAAGTTATGGTTTATGTCAGGTGTTGGGTTAAGGTTACAGTTACAGTTAGGGTTATGGTTATTACTAGTGTCGGGGTTAATGCAGCGAATACGGTTTAAGGGTTATGATTGGCGCGTTGGGTTAGGGTTAGGGTTAGAGTTAGAGTTAGGGTTAAGGATTACGGTTTAGGGTTAGGATTAACAGTTAGGTGTTGGGTTAGGGTTAGGGTTAAGGATTACGATTAGGGTTAGGGTTATGATTACGGTTAGGGTTAGGACTGCGCGTTGGGTACTCGCTTACTACGTTACTGTCCTCCACCGACGCTCCACACTGCCCCCTTCTTATTCTGCTCCCCCATTACATCTGTGGAAACAGCAGCTGCTGTTTAACGGCAGGATTCTCTTTCTCCTTTCTGTGCGAGCAGAAGGAAGAGTGCGGCGACACGAAACTCGACAAGAAGACAGCTGGAAGAAGTACGTGATAAAGAGACGCTGGCACAAGGCCACCAACGCGCATTCTCGCGTTACGCAAAGAATGGGCGCCAAACATCTAACTCCAGCCGTCGCATGACGACTCTAATTCAAACCCGGAATGCGCCTCCTATACCCTGAGCGTTCGTATTTCCGCACCCGCTGAAGCAGCCCAACGGAGGATTGGTGGTGTGCGTGTGGGTGGGCGTCGCGGGGGTACGCGTGGGCTGTGTGGGTCACGGCGGAGATTGCGTGGGGCGTGGTGGTCTGGGGGCTTGAGGACGGTTGTGGACGGTGGGTCGAGGCTGGTGAGGCGGGCGGACAGGGGGGGTGTGTGTGGATGGTTGAGGCGGGGTGTGTGGGGGTGTGGAGGAGGTGGTGCGGTGCGTGTGGGGGGGTGGGTGTGGTGGTTTGTGGCGGGCTTTGCGGAGGAACGGAGTGTTGGGTGTGCGGGGCGATGTTGGAGGGGCGGGGGGCGTGTGGGGGTGGGGAGGGGGGGGGGTGGGGGGGTGGGGCAGCGGAGGGCGTAGGTGGATGAGGAGGGGCGAGGAGCGGGAGAGGGCAGCGTGGGCGGGGGGGTTGAGGGCGGGTCGGCAGGTGGCAACTGTGCGGTGTCACTGTTCGGGGGGGCGGGGGTTGGTGGGCGGGGCGGGTGGTGGGGAAGGCGGCCGGATGTGATCGGGGGGGGGTGGGGGGGGTGTGGGGGGGGGGTGGTGGGGGGTGGGTCGGTGGCGATGTCGTTGCGCGGGCGATGTGGGAGGGGGGGAGGTGCGACGGGTGGGTGTGTGCGCGTGGGGGGGGGGGGTGCGAGCGCGAGTGGTTGTACGGCGGGGGGGGGGGTGTCGGAGCTTTGAGGTGGGCAGGGTTAGCGGGGGGTGGGGGGGGGGGGGATTA
>NW_014577713.1:233230-239499 GCF_000485595.1 Priapulus caudatus
CCCCACCACACACACACACACACACACACACCACACACCACACACACACACACACACGCACACACCACACACACACACACAACACACACACACTGGCCTGCGGCTGGTCCGCGCTGCGGCCGCCGATCTGTGCACCGCAGCGCACGCACGCACGCGCGCGCGAGGGCACAGCGGCCCCGCGGGCGGAGAGGGCCGGCGCAGTGCGCCGCAGGGGGGCACACCCACATTGAATGGCAATGAAGGAATATGCATACTCACCCATCGCTGTGTTGTTCTCTGTGACAGTTGTCCGCTTGTCACCGTTCATGGCGACAACGACGGGAGACGTTCGGCAACATATCCATGGTGGAATACGACTTCGATGACGAGTCATTCGACGAAGTGTCGGACGACGCCAGAGACTTCATCGACAAACTTCTAGTCCTAAACCAAAAGTTAGTAGGCCCCCCTATCTGTGTATCTGTGTATGTGTGTGTTTGTGTGTGTGTGTGTGTGTTTGTTTGTTTGTGTTTTTTTTTTTTATTTGCTTGTGTGTGTGTGTGTGTGCGTGTGTTGTGCGTGGTGTAGCGTGCGTGCGCGTCAGCTTGCGTGTGTGTGTGTGTATATATCTTTGTGAATCTGTCGTTCCATTAGTAACTAAACAGAAATGTTTTATTTTGTTTATAGCAAACGAATGTCAGCCAAGGAGGCCTTGAGACATCGCTGGTTAGAGGTACGTGAATAAATTGCGCCTAAGAATGCTTCACGACCTGTTCACATTTCCAGGTTATCCCTAATAACATCAAGGGTGAATAATGATAGAATTCTAATTACAATAGAATTTATATTTAATGTTTATTTTACAGAATTTATATTTAAGAATAGAATAATCTATTATTATTCACTCCTGATATATCTCTATGTTCAAACGCAGTAATAAAGTTATCAATGATATTAGGTGGAATTGTGTTACGCCAACGCTATATTGAGTGACACATCCCACACTCTGTCAGGTTAACGATAAGCTTTTGTCGTCACCAATACTTTAGTAGCAGACAAAAACGCGTCGTACATAAAGATATTCGACGGAATTAATACGTGTTTTAATTATTGTGCGCTGAGATGTTTTTATGCGCTGTTGCATCGGAGGAGTGCACGTGCCGTTCCTTGCGCTGTCCCCTAACCACTCTTTCATACGCAGAAAACCCCACCATGAATGCGGGCTGATGCCTTGGTCTTATGATTGCCTTATGGCCAGGGGTAGGCTCAAAGTTATGGTTAGGGTTAGGGATATACTAGTTAGCGGTAGGGTTGGAGTTAAAGTTATCGTTGAGGTCAGGGTTGGGTTAAGGTTACAGTTACAGTTAGGGTTATGGTTATTACTATAGTATCGGGGTTAATGCTAGGAATACGGTTAAGCTTATGATTGCGCGTTGGGTTAGGGTTAGGGTTAGAGTTAGAGTTAGGTTAGGATTACGGTTAGGGTTAGGATTACGGTTAGGGTTAGGATTACGGTTAGGGTTAGGATTACGGTTAGGGTTAGCATTTCGCGTTGGGTTAGGGTTTGGGTTAGGGTTAGAGTTAGGGTTAGGATTACGATTTATAGTTAGGGTTATGATTACGGTTAGGGTTAGGACTGCGCGTTGGGTACTCGCTTACTACGTTACTTCCTCCACCGACCTCACACTGCCCCCTTCTTATTCTGCTCCCCCATTACATCTGTGGAACAGCAGCTGCTGTTTAACGCAGGATTCTTTCTCTTTCTGTGCAAGCAGAAGGAAGAAGTGCGGGACACGAAACTCGACAAGAAGAAGCTGAAGAAGTACGTGATAAAGAGACGCTGGCACAAGGCCACCAACGCCATTCTCGCGTTACGAAGAATGGGCGCCAACATCTAACTCCAGCGTCGCAGACGACTCTACATTCAAACCCGAATGAGCGCCCTCTATACTCCTGACGTTCTATTTCCGCACAGTAGCAGACCAACGAACTGCTGGCGTCCGCGGGGGGAGGCGCCTTTTCACCAATGCGTCGTCTGCTTGGACGGTTGTGACGTGTCGGGCTACGGCGACGTTTATGGGAGGTTTTGATCTCGTTTTTGGTTTGTCGCTGCGAACATTTCCGATGTTGGAACAACAGGGGTATTATGACTAGCAGACGAGAGGACTGTCTGCCATCACTGCGTCACTCCGACGCCATTAGTGCGTCATTTCGGCGCCATTACTGAGTCACTACAGTTACCATATTTCTACCATCGAGGCTGGTTTATCGAGTACCCGGATGCCTTTTCCCTCCATTTGAGATCACTGCGAGTAGTTTATGTGGGATGAGATCGCTGTCATGTATAGTCATTTTAAGAGATCTCCTCTCGCTATATACGTTTTTATCTATATATTATCTATGTGTAATTTATTCGTTATTTAATTGTTCTTATGAAGACTGCTGACGTGTAAACGTAGTTTTGTGCTGTCGTATGGAGGTTTTACCGATAACACATTATCTCTATTAGCTAAGACTTCTCGCCGCAAAAGCCGACTGTGCTCTTGGCCATGGCACACAGCATCAAGCACATATATAAATTCGGCAAGTCTAATAAGATGAATATATTACGCAATCGGTCATTACCAATCAGGAATGTTCACTTCTAGTCACGTATAAGCGCTACCGGCCGGTATATCATTTTGTAGTGAAATCTGATGCATGAAAGTCGAAAGCACTCGTTCCTTACATTTCCATCAATAACGATGCCAGCTGCAGTACCATTTTTGGCACGAAATTCAATGTGCCGCCACCTAGTGGCAAATAAAATCGTATTTATTTCTTATGAATAAACCGGCAGGACCTATAATATAAGCAATATGCTTCGCCATCTGACAGCACCCTGCAGCAGGCAAATCAGAAGTGACGGCCCCTTGCGTGTTTATATAAAGTTAAACTTTGTTTAGTAAGCTGAAGGCAGTTAGCTTTACCACGAGAATCGTAATGTAACGTGACGTGTGTCTGTGTGTGTGTTTGCTGTTAAACACACACCACGTGCCTGCGCGCGCGCGTGTGTGTATGTGTGCCTTGGTATGATAAACGAAATATACAGTTATAAATATTCTACGCTATTGGTAATTGCATTACTTTCGGGTCTGCATGATTCTTTATTGTTATTGTTTTGCACGTTCGAGGAGAATTTTTATGTGCGCATATAATCGTGTAACATGAAAGGCTTTTAAATATGAATGATAAAACTAGTACACAACATCTTCATTTGTTTGCACCACAATACCACGTCCCTTCTTTACTATAACATGCGGAACTTTGTCACGATGTGTTTACAAAAACATACTAAAAAATTTCGCGGCCTGTTAACGCGAACATACAGTTATTTTCAGCGACATAGATGTTGAGTCATCGGCTGCGACACGTCAACTGTATGAAGCATTGTTGCGAATCTAAAATAAATGGCAGTCTATCGTAGCGTTTAGCGCATATATATATATATATATATATATATATATATATTATAATACAGTATATATATCTATAATGATATAGTATACTGTAGTATTATAAGAATTGTCTATAGTTTAGCGTAGTGTAGCTGTTAGCTTGTAAGGTTGCGGCGACAAGGTGATGCCAAGTTTCCCTTTCGCCTCCGGCCTCGGGCTGCCCTCTGGCGGCGCTAATGTGAACCTCTGCAGCACGCTCGAGAAGAAAAGGAACAATTCCATCCTGGCGAGAAGTTCACCGATGCAGAGGCGCGTACCGGATGAGAACGGGATCAGCGCTTCCCGGTTCGTGACCTTGCCGTCTGCGTCGAGGAAATGTTCGGGATAGAACTCGTCCGGTTTCTCCCAGTATCTCGGATCGTGCGTGACGGCCCACAGGTTCGGGATCAGAACGGTTCTGTTGGGAATTCGGTAGCCTCCTATGGTTGTCTCCTTCGTCGTGGCACGTAGCACACCAAGAGGCACGACGCTGCTGCAGCGCAACATCTCCAGTACGGCGGCATGTGTGTAAGGCAGGTTCGGTTTATCTTTAATAGACGGAAGGCGCCCTCTACCGACCACTTCATCTAATTCGGCCTGGACCTATTGGCATGGGGGGGGGAGGGAGGAGAAAATTGCTGTAATAAACTAGTCTTGTTTATTGTCACTGAATTTCTGTTGGCGCGTATTCGTAATATAATCTCTCTTTCACTGCCTCACGCGGGAGACGTACACACTCTCTCTCTCTCTCTCTCTCTCTCTCTCTCTCTCTCTCTCTCTCTCTCTCTATCGCGCGCGCGCTCTCTCTCGCTTTTTCCCGCTCTCTCTCTCTATCGCGCGCGCTCTCCTTCTCGCCCTTTCCCGCTGCTGCTCTCTCGTCTTCTCTGCTATAAAATCGCGCGCGCTCTTCTCTCGCCGCTTCCCGCTCTCTCTCTCTCTATCCGCGCGTCGCTGCTCTCTCTGCTCTCTCTCTCGTCCGCCCTTTCCCGCTTTCTCTGCTCGTCTCTCTCTCTCTCCCATCTCTTTCTCCTATTTCTCTCTATTGTCTCTCTCTCTCTCTCTCTCTCTCTCTCCTCTCTCTCTCTCCTCTGCGTCTCTCTCTTCTCTCTCTCTCTCTCTCTCTCTCTGTCTCCCTACCTCTGTCGCTGTCTCTCACTCACTCTTGCTCCAACTATCCCGCTAAGCTGAGAGATACTACTATATAGTCATGCACCGGGTAACACCGTCTTCATACTATACGCATTAAGAGTCCATAATAGAGATAAAAGAGTCTCTGTTATGGACTCTTGATACGCATGAATCTAATTCAGCATACGCATGAATCTACTTCAGCATACGCATGAATCTACTTCAGCATACGCATGAATCTACTTCAGCATACGCATGAATCTACTTCAGCATACGCATGAATCTACTCCAGCATACGCATGAATCTACTTCAGCATACGCATTCATGAATCTACTTCAGCATACGCATGAATCTACTTTAGCATACTAATACATGAATCTACTTCAGCATACGCATGAGCGTACGCTGCATGCGGGAGCAGCCTGCTACCTTTCTCTGTATGTCCGGATATCTCAGCATGTAGAGGAGGCCCCACTTAAGTGTATTGGTCGTCGTCTCGGTGCCAGCGGCAAACAGGTCCCCGAGACAAGCCACTAGCTGCTCGTCTGAAACGCAGGCAAACACCGGCGTGTGAAGCTAGTGGGAATTAATTCGATGATAATGAGATTAATTAGATGCTAATTGGATTAATAAATTAATAGATCATAGAATATAGATGATAGAGAATAGATTATAGGGAATAGAAAATAGATAGATTAATAGATTAGATAAATTAATAGAAAATTACTAGAAAATTACAATTAGAAGAATTAAGATTTACAAGAATTACTATAATAGAAAATTACTATAGAAAATTACTAGAAAATAGATTAATAGATTAATTAGATGATAATTTAATTAGAACCTCCTTGTTGAATTAATTCGATTAGTATATAGAGCCATCGAGTTATGAAGAAATATGAACGGTGTCACAGGGGAAATACTTTGACGCTTGACGCTATAACCAGGACTGAATAATGACAAATTGTCAAACTGTAACAAAAGCCCATTTTACTGTTGCCCTCGCTTTCGCAGAGATGCCGCCCTCTGGTGACGCATAACAAATACCGCTAATACAAACGGGCCTAAGTTTTGTGGCAAGTATATAGTCCCCAGAGTTGTATTAGGTATATAGTAAGTATATTTGTAGTAAGTGTAGTAGTTGTGATATAGGTATAGATACCTGACATGTGGGTAGTAGGATGGCGGGAAGTCGAACCCTCCTTCGTCGTCTGCATCTTTGCGAGGTAGGCGTCGATGTAGTCACGTGGGTTGCTGACGTCGACTGTCTCCTTGTGCTCAACTAATTCGATATCCAGCCAGTTGGCGCGTATCCAATCGCTGTTCCTCTTGAATTTCGTCAGCACGTTTCCTGGTAGAATGCGAAGGAACGGCAGAAAGGCGGCTGCAGCTCCATTCGACATATTAGCAGCCTGTTGTGTGTGTGTGAGAGAGCGAGAGAGAGAAAGTATTGACCGTGGGTAGTATTAAAGAGAGAGACAGAGAGAGAGAAAGAAAGAGAGAGAGAGAGGGGGGAGTGAGGGAGGAGAGAGGAGGGAGCGAGAGAGAGAGAGTATTGACCGTGGGTAGTATTAAAGAGAGAGACAGAGAGAGAGAAAGAAAGAGAGAGAGATGAACCCTGCGCGCCGCCCCTGACGTCACAAATTATATCAATACCAAAATTTAGGTCTCTAGCTCTCGTTAAG
>NW_014577713.1:242463-246083 GCF_000485595.1 Priapulus caudatus
AACGAAGAGAGCGAGACGAGATGAGAGGAGAAGAGAGAGAGAGAGAGAGAGAGAGTAAACAGAAAAGCCGGAAATTAATAAAGTCATTCAATATAGGTACTAGATCATTTATGCCTTAATCGTTAAAGCATCTATTCGGCCTGTTATTAACTCTAAGCTACTTGGTCAACCCACTATTTTGTATCTGTCAACATTAACTCAATTCTCACCATTTCGTCGAGGATTTCCAAGTACTGCTTGAGGAACGCGTCATCGTGAGTGTAATGTTTACCGAACACGAGACTACAGATGATTGTCGACACTCCGACCATCAGGTGGTTATGTACTTCAAAGCCATTCACGTGTCCTCGTGCTCAAATATGTCCAAGACACGTTCACCTCGTGTAAAAAATAAATACATAAATAAATAAATAAATAAATAAATAAATAAATAAATAAATAAATAAATAAATAAATATATATATATACGAACGTTTTTATTTAACAGATGCAAGAACGAATACACGTTTTTATCGAAATTAGTTAAACGCTTAATTCAATCGTATATGATATCTACGCCACGAGTAAATAGCCTGCTGGGCCATATGAATCTATTAGACAAAAACTATTAAGTAAATCCAAGTTGATACTACTTTATACACGAAGATTGATTTATCTGACAGATTAAGATAATAATTTTATACAATCATTGGCAACTTGAACTGACTGTTCTGTCATATATAATTATAATACATATAACTATAAGTCATATATATTTATACTATAACATATACATACATATAATAAATTAGATATCTATAGCATACAATAGCATTATATATATTAATATAATATACATACATTAATACATATATCATACATAACAGTTATCATATGATTATCAAATTAATACTATTACATCCATTAATCATATATATACATACATAATACATACTATACATTAATTATCATATATATACATACATACATTATACAATACTATAACAATACAATATCTTATTAATCCTGCAAATATTCACACTCACAGTACTAACATCACAAACTTTAATGCAATGACTCACAAATACGTTAGCGTCAAAGTTATAACCGCCATCTGCTCACCAGAGAGAAAGTTACCAAATCCTGCATATCATTTGCCCAGCGCAATAAGTACGATTATGTATACCGTTAGCAAGCGACTCGAATGTTCTTCCCTTCCACGTGAGGATAGGTCCTTTATAGTGTAAAATAACTACACCTAATAACTTAAGTAAATCATTCATAGGATATACGATGACAGATATATATTGTACAGATATTTTAATTGCTTTTCTAAAAATGTTATATGAATTTAAGTGTCCATTAATACTCGTGGTAATATGACATTAATAGTATATCATTATAATATATTTATGGATTATATATACGGTATATATATTATTTATCAGTTAAGAGAGGAGAGAGAGGAGGAGATACGAGAGAAGGTGAGAGTAGCGATAGTGTATAGATAGATCAGATAGAATTAGATAAGAGTATTGAACATACAGTAATTGAGGAGAAGACGCGACTAAGGTCAAACACAATGGTATATGTGTTCTATTGACTCTCTTCCTGATGAGTGAAATTGACTCAAGGATCTAACGATGACGCCACCCACAATCTAATAAGAGAGCACAGCAAAGTGGACAAGCACAACGCAGAGAGAGAGAGACGATAGAGAGAGATAGAGAGCGATTAGAGAGAGAGAGAGGACAGGAGAGAGAGATTCTGGAGAGAGAGAAAGGAGGACGAGAGAAAGAGAGAAAGGACAGAGGAGAGAGAGCAGAAGATGAGAGAGACGAGAGATGTGAGAGGAGAGAGACCGTGAGAGCAAGACGAGAGGCGAGAGGCAAGGAGCGAGGAGGAGAGAGAGAGACTCCTGAGAGAGGAGATGAGAGGGACGAGAGACGAGAGAGAGAGCAGAGTAGCAGTTTCGATACCGACATCTCTGTGTACACGCACAGCCTAGTACAGTTTATTCCAACGTATCGCGCCTTGACGGACACAGCCAGACTTAAGATGCCCCCTATCATTACTACATAGATATAACCAGATATATAATACAGCTTGTAAGCACTCAAAGAATGCCCACCATTCGAACCCTTGTTGATCAGCGAATCGCAGAAGTTTCCACCCCGTTGAATTCACCGATTACAGGCAAAGCAGCGGTAATCGTTAAGGATGGGGCACTAGAATGAAGCGCCCTCACCGTTCTTTCAGGTCTATCGGAACCAGTTTAGTTTACCGATGGCCGTGGTCGGGTCGCCCGAGCAATCCTCCCTTACGAGGCTCTTTGATCAATTTCAGGCTCAGATAAGCGACGGCCAGAGTGTTTGCCCATTTGAATGTGAAAATATTCCTCCATCACGTGCTTTGTCCCAGTTCCTGGATGAAACAAGCATACCGAGAGTTTAGATCCAGCGGGATAAAATACGGCCGAGTAAATAAGGGCCAGTATAATATATATCCTGTTATATAATATATATGATGATATGATATATTTAATATATATTATATCTATATATATATATAGTATATACATGGTATAATATGGGCTGCGCGTCAGCCGTGCGTCGTGTGTGTGCGCCGTAGTGGGTTGTGGGCTGTGTCGGTGTGTCGTGCGTTGCGTGCCGTGCGGTGCGTGCGGGCGTGGTGTGTGTGTGTGTGTGGGTCTGTGTGTGTGTGTGTGTGTGCGTGTGGGTTGGTTCCTGTTAAAGTCATTATATCACACCCTGTTGCCGTCCATTTTGTTCGCTTCTGCCCACCCAATTCCGTTCTATTCGGTTCTATTCCGCCCTACCCTATTTCATTCTATTCTACTCTCTTTTGCCCCACCCCATCCCCATGCTCTGTTCTGTCGTCGATCGAACTGTCGCCGATGTATCACACCAATCACCCCGCACCTGCGCACGACGAACTGCGTCATCGATTAGCTATTTCATCGATAATCGCGTACGTACGAAGCCGATAAATCGAATCCGGGATAACTGGGTCGGTCAGCGAGATTGTGGAGCGCGGGGATTGGTGGTCCGAGGCGAAGACAAGCGCAACGGACGAACTGCAGGTGTTAGAGCGAGCGAGAAAGAACGACAAAGAGAGAGAGCGAGAGAGAGAGAGTGATAGGGGAAGTGAAGATAAGGAGAGGCGATATAACGTGGTAAGTGCACACACACACACACACAGACACAGACGGGGAGCGAGCGGCGAGGATTTGCATAGCCGAGAACACGTGAGTTGAGTTTTACTTATTCGGATGAAATTTCTGCGTTACGGTTAGACTTATAGTTGCTGTTCGTTGTCGTGCTGGTTATGTTCTATTCCGATATAGTTATATATTTATGTGTCAGTGCGCGGCAGCCTACCAGCCAGCCTGCAATAATAGGCGAAAGAGAGTAGAGAAACATTAAGACTGGTAGTAAATAGACACGCAGGCAATGAGGCAGAGACGAGTAAGGGCACGCACACAACCACGTACACAACCACGTACACAACCACAACCACGTACACAACCACGTACACAACCACGTACGCAACCACGTACACAACCACGTACGCAACCACGTACACAACCACGTACACAACCACGTACACAACCACGTCCG
>NW_014577713.1:247520-249356 GCF_000485595.1 Priapulus caudatus
TATATTACTAACAGAAGAATGAAAACCCCACTGTAAAGAAAAAGTCTGTATTATATAGTAATATTTAGTAAGCATAGTAAAGTCATTTATATAGTAAACCATATGTAGAACCAGTGAACGTCGCTTGAGCCATATTGCTGCGTGTGGAATTTACGTTCTATTACGTTTTATTTGTTCAGAGACTTCAGACGATAGGTAACATCATTGCGTTTGACACATATATGCAATCGTTGTTATTGGATTGTGACGTTTTATCTCGCTTGCAACCCAGATCCAGATAACAACTCTGATCCGATCACATCATTAATCTTTATAGTTATTGAACTGAAAGAGGGTGTTTTGCTATTGCGATAAACGTCTGTTTACTAAGGCGTTCCAGATAACGTGGGCCCTCCCTCTATTTACGTACGCTGACATTTGCAATAGGGACGCCGCTGTTTATATATGTGCCTGCATAGTCAATGCTTGATTAATGCTTCCCCTTTCTAATTAACACCTAATTAACACCTAATTAATTAGGGCTGTTCACGTCTTTGTCTAGGATGATGAAGGACAACAAACTAAAATACGACTCGTCGATGCCTACCCTTCAAATGGACCCTCCGCTGTGGCCCTACACACTGGACTACAAGGAGACGAAAACCTGTCAGATTAACCCCTGCCCGAAGAAGTCGTGGCCCGGAATATGGATTGTACGTATTTTTTCGGAAAATAGTTTTTGGTCTTCTTTTTAAGTTTCTTTGCAACAACCAACCAAAAATAAAAGAATATAATAAATTGGTTATTTGATGTCACGTTGTAGAAAGTACACACACATTGTAGTAGTGTAGTCATAGATGTTATATAAAAAGTTGTTATATGATATCTATGAGTGTAGTTAGAAATATTGACCCTCACGTATTACTTAATTCAGATGCCCATGGTAGACTACACCGATAAGAACGGTAATCCGTGTGCCATGGTCGACGCATGCGCACCTCCGAAAAACAAAGGCGAGGCATTTTCGCTGCTGAAGGACAACTTCGAGAGACATTACAAGAGCAACAGGGCTCCCTTCGGTAAGCATCTCTTAATTTCCCTTGCTTTTTCTTCTCTTGCCCCCACTCGCTCGCTCGCGCGCGTGCTCTCTCTCTCTCTCTCTCTCTCTCTCTCTCTCTCTCTCTCTCTTGCTCTCTCTTCCAACCTTCTCTTGCTCTCTCTTCCTCCTCTCTCTTGCTCTCTTTCCCTCCTTTCTTTTGCTCTCTCCCCCTTCTCTCTCTCTCTCTCTTTCGCTCGCTCGCTCTCTCCCTCCTTTCTCTTGCTCTCTCCCCCTCCTCTCTCTTGCTCTCTCTCCTTTGCTCTCTCTCTCTTCCCCATCCTTACTCATTCACCCATGCGTTCTCTCCTCTTTCTCTTTCTCTCTCACTCTCGTCCTCTCTCTCTCTCTATCCCTCTATTCATGCACACACTCTCTCTCTCTCTCTCTCACACACACACACACACACACACACTCATTCTCTCTCTCTCACACACACACACACACACACTCACACACACACACACTCACTTTCTCTCTGTGCTTTGTGCGCGTGCTCTCTTCCTCTGTCTCTGAATATTGCACCTGGATGCGGGAACTAGATTAATTCATTCAAGAATTGATTCAAGAAGTCCTTGGCAGCTGGTGATCAAAGGTCATTCTCGACAACTCAACTCAGTCTCAGACCAGTCATTCGAGGTGAATTCATATTAGGCGTAAACTTATAACTTATAACTAACTAACTAATATAACTTAACAAAAAGTTATTTTAACTTTATATTATATAGATAATACACGAGGAACAAATCAGGGATGAAATA
>NW_014577713.1:249366-270950 GCF_000485595.1 Priapulus caudatus
CACTACTCTCTCTCTCTCACACACACACACACACTCACTCTCACACACACACACACACACACACACACACACACACACACACACACACACACACACACACACACACACACACAAACACTCTCTCTCTCTCACACAGGCATTCACTCTCTCTCTCTCTCTCTCCACAGGTATGTTCCTGCACACGAGCTGGTTCAGCTCGCATCATAACTTCGCCGGCATGCTCGGCTTCATCGAATACCTGACGACGCTTCCCGACGTTTGGATCCTCAACGTCGGACAGGCGATCTCGTTGGCGCAGCATCCCACAGCAGTCGGCAGCGTGCACGGACTCGCCGAGTGGGATTGCAAGAAGTTGAGCCGACCGACTTTGCGCTGCGAGAAGCCCAATATATGTCCCTACACGTTCGGCGACGGAGAGGCACGCTACATATCGACGTGTAGCACCTGTCCGGTGAACTACCCGTGGGTGGGAAACCCCGGGGGAAACTAGGTTACTCCACTTACCCGTGGGTAACTAGGGAAACTGTGAGGAAACCAGGTTTCACTAATAACCCGTGGGTGGGAAACCCGGGGTAGGCGGGAAACTAGGGGTCTTTCTCACCTAACCTTAGGATCCGGGTCCGGTATTGCAGTCCCATTTCGATCCGGTATTCCGGCTCGAAGATTATGCGTCTTTTTACTTTGCTTGCGTTGATTGCTTTGTTTTTTTTATCGCCCGAGATGGGTTGGGAACGCTGCGAAACGCGGTTACGCATTTCATTTCTATGTATTTCGATTACTAGTCTGTGCGTTATTACTTCCGCCAAGGGGTTGGCAGGAGGTTATGTTTTCACCGGCGTGTGTTTGTTGGTTTGTGGGTTTGTGCGTTTGTTTGTTTGTGTACAGCCTAACTGAAAAAGATATGGACGGATTGTCATAAAATTTTCAGGATAGGTCAGAAATGGGCTAACTTAGAATTGATTACATTTTGGTGGTGATCCGTATCCAATTATTTAATTAATTAATTAATTAATTAATAAAAATTTTCACAGTGAGAGAACTGAGCTGCCTTGGCGGAGGTCTGCGCTTTCCGAGTGCTCTAGTTGTTTTTATTATTTGCTTCGGTTGCGACCCAGTCTTACGGGGGCCAATCTCGGATATGCGTTCTTTTATTTATCGTATTTTTTACGTGGCAAGCTTTACTCCTCGCGGGGCTGCGAAAAGTTATTATCGATGGTTTGTTTGTGAGACTTTGTGCTTTTACTAGCCGGGCGAGATAAATATTTGTGAAAATATTTGTTGAAAACGTTATCGATCAATGATGAAGCGCGTGTGTTGTGATTTGCGGTGCGAGTGGAAACCGATATATGGCTTATAATACTAAAAGCATATGGTGATATTTACCTAGCACTATTCGTGTTGCGTGTATTAATCTCACTTGATGTGGAAAAAAACACAAGAATATCAATAAAACATTAATACACCAAAATCATACGATGGAATGAAAATGATATATTGTTAATTAATTTAGACTGCGGATAATTTATAACAGCGGAATGACCCCAAATGGACAACAGAACACACTACATACTCTTAGCGTTACTAACCAAACAATCAAAACAACATGGCTTCATATTAAAACTTTCTATCCAGTAAAAGAAGTGACTTCGTGAAGTAAAGGGGGCAGCATTGCCTAGATTTTGGAGGAAAACAATATAACAAATAATAATGAAACAATGACATATATTTCTAATACTGCCTAATATTACCCTACATTTTACGGCCTAAAATTGCTAAACCCTGAAAGGTAGATTTAGAATGAGAATAACGATTGCAAATAAGTTTACTTCCCAGATATCAAATTCAAATTCCACGGTTATCATGAAATATTAGCAAAAAAACGATTTCGCACCAACATATATGATATCTCGTTAACATTTTTATATTTGCCTACTACGGAGAGTGCGCTAAACTACAGGTGTATTATTTTAACGGAGTTATATATATGTATATCAGGATGTAGGCATATATATACATGTTTCCAGGAGTAGATAAAGACAAATCGTCTTTATCTACTCCTGATGTTTCGTTTAGCAGCATACAATATTTCTCATGTGCGACACTAGCGCCGACCAACGGCAATGAAAAATGTACGAAATCGAGATGTTGAAAAGATTGGGCGTCCTAGTTCTTATCATATGATCCAAGCAGTGCGTTTTTTTAATAGGGAACTGTTTCTGGGTCTGTAATTTCAATATAAATTTTAATATTTCTATACTAATTCTTATACTTCAAACATAAATTTCGAACAAAGTGTGATTTCAGTTAGCAGATAATAGGCGTGCATGTGCACAGATACGAAGAACCCTATAGTCCATTACGCGCTTTAATGAGCTTTTAGGAAGATTTGCTGCTTTACAATTAATGGAGTGAGCCGTGATGGTCACCGCACCCCCTCAAGCCTTGACAGTGACAACGACGAGCCGCCCACGTTTAAATGTCTAGATCTGAATCGCACGTACCTTTGCCCCGTCAGGCAGAGTGAGTTAACTCTGGTCCTGAACATTGTGCTAGATATATTAATTAGAGCAAGCTAATGACATGTAAACAACATCCCGAACTTTCTCACGCGTATTTAGAATCTATATTGGACGCCATCTTAATAAAACTAGAAATCTACAGAGAGACTATAGCTGTTGTTTATTTAGTTTCATTTGTTTTAATTTTATCAGCATTGTCTATTAATTTGTTTAACTAATATGTTACCTCTAAAATGTCATTCATAAGTGTAAATAAAATAAATTGAATTGAATTGAACTGAATTGAATGAAACTGTGACACGACGCCATCTTGTCTTGCATGACTTTCGCAGTGAGAAACAAACAGCTGCATTTGTTGTCTGCCGGCTGATAATTCTTCGTTGGCGAAACGAGATACTCGTGTGTAACCTCTCATAATATTTGCATTTTATATAGGCCATCGTCACCCTCGCTATTAGATTGAGGTTAAATACCGCAGAGTCCGTCCACTGCATCCTCATCTGCATACCTGCGTATTTATAAGGGCCATCACAACGCAGCCGTATCGCCAAAATCAAAAGAGAAATATCGCCGTAAGCGGTTCGAGTTCGCTATACGATTTCCAGAGTTTTTTCAGAGTTGATCTGTAAGGATTTAGCAACGATGAGGTGCGCGGTGTCTCTACTGCTGCTGCTGTCTCTGCTCTCGCTGTCGCACGGCTACAGAGAGCCGGGGGATGAGGCCGACTGGTGTGATTATGAGCAGTGCAAGCTGCCGGACTGTCGGTGTAGCGGCACCGACATCCCGGGCGGACTGCCCGTCCACCAGATCCCGCAGATTGTAATGGTCAGCTTTGATGATGCCGTACAGGACAGATGGAAGGCGGACGTAGAAAACGTGTTGTCAGATCAGTGAGTATATTCCTTCCTATATACCCTCACGTAAACGCGGGCTGTGAGGTGTGTACATGAACGGGAGAGAAACCATAGACGTAATTTGGTATTTAAAAAATAGCTGGTCATCCATTAGTTTGTTATTTTATAATATGTTGTATTATATTATATTATATTATATTGTATTATATTATATTATATTATATTATATTATATTATATTATATTATATTATATTAATTATAGTATATTAATTATATTATATTATAGTATATTATATTATATTAAATTCTCGTTATATTATATTATATTTATATTATATTTATATGTATATTTCATATTATACTTATATTATAGTATATTATAATTATATTATAATTATTAGTTATATTATTATTATATTATATTATATTATATTATTATATTGATATTAATTATATTATATTATATTATTATTATATTATATTATATTATATTATATTATATTATATTATATTCCATTATATTATATTATATTTTTTATTTAGTTATTTTGTTATTTTGTTATTGGTTGAATTGCGCGAAACGTTTGAATATATCTTATATGTATTTCCTCTCTTTTAGTAAGAATCCTAACGGATGTCCCGTAGGTGCTACGTTCTTCGTTTCCCACGAGTACACGAGTTACCAGCTGGTAGAGGAGTACTATAGCAAAGGATACGAAATCGCCTCGCACTCCATCTCGTAAGAAACCTTTTATCGTAATAACAAAATGTCAACAAAAACAGCAGTCGTTTACTAATTCGCGAATATTTCTAATTAATCTCTCGATGGGGTTTTATTGACGCATTATAATTACTTAGTGTTCGTAAAATCAGTCGCGGCGTTATTAATCTACTAGTTATTATATGGAATGTCTATTGTTTTATTTAAATACCATATAATAGCAGGTGATAATAAAAACAAACACGTGTTTTTTATTCACTCCTGATAATAGTTATCGTTGTCTTTAAATATCATAATAGTTATATAGCTGTACCAGCCTGCGGACGCATTTCTATAACAGATATTTGGTGTTTCGAACAGGCACTATTCTTATCAGGATTGGTGGAAGAATGCGAGCGAAGACGAGTGGCATGATGAGATCATTGGCATGCAGACGATCATTCACGAATTTGCCAACATTCCCACAGACGATATTCAGGGAATGAGAGCTCCCTTACTGCAAACAGGAGGGGACACCACCTACAAGTAAGTTAGCTAGATAGATCCTGTTTTTATATTACTGATCTTCTATGGCTTCAAATTTATCTGCTACGCTGAGGTTAGCACTAGACACGTAATTACCTTAGCTGAATACTAGCTAATAATTTAATTAAAATTAATATTTTCTCGCCTGATTAATTAATTATTTCTAGCCTGATATTCATGTGGCATAAATATAATTAAATATAATAAAATCTACATCTTTGCAAGTCAGTGATTATACCTACACAGAACGCATTTATCGAAAGATTATAATTCAAACATGACACGTTTAAATATAGACGAAGAGCAGCATGTGAAAGGAAGGCCATCAAATGGAAGCAGATAATCAATAGGTGCCGAATTATTGATTCGAATCGTCTTTTATTACTATCGTGACACAGGATGATGTACAATACTAACCTGAAGTATGATTCCACGATGCCCACTCGTCTCATCACCAACCCTCCGCTGTGGCCCTACTCTCTCGACTACAAGGAGAGCAAGGAATGTCAGATCGAACCCTGTCCCACTCAGTCGTGGCCGGGAACGTGGATCGTACGTATTTCACAGGCGAAAATATGAAGCAAAGAGTCATCACTTCTATTGCTTAAATCTGGGAATAATATTTCAATAAGAAGCGTACGTGAGACTAGACTCAGGTAAAAGTTTAAACGTTTGGTAACTGGAGTATTTTTCTGTTGCACTGTGATATATACGCAACTGTGTAAAAATCGTGTCCACCGGTAGTCCGGGCCCGGAATGAGCATAGTATACACCTTGCCCTTTCGTGTGCGCGTAAATGTTTCTTTTGTACCCTCAGCCATATGTTGCGCGGCGTATAGGCCTACGGGGCGGCTAACTACGGATATTCCTTTAGAAATTTAACGCAGTTATAAATTAACGTACCCAATTATATATTAATTATTTATTTGAATAATTAACGCAGATGCCGTTGGTGGACTACACGGACAAGAACGGAAATCCCTGCGCTATGGTTGACGCATGCGCATACTCCGTAGACGAAGAAGAAGCGTATTGGCTGCTGAAGAGCAACTTTGAGAGACATTACCAAACCAATAGAGGACCTTTCGGTACGCAAACCTGCGAACTCTGTTGAAGTATGACAACGAAAACAGTTCGAAGCCTCGAAAGCTTGTGTTTAAAATATAAGACACCGAACTTATATATATATATATAAGTTCGGTGTCTTATATTTTAAACACAAGCTTGATGTTGATAGATACGCTATAGATATATATATATAGATATATATAAGTCATTCATTGATTTAGAAATAATTGTAATAATTGTATGTTGTAACTTGTAGGTATCTTCATGCATATCAAGTGGTTCGCGTACCCACAAAATATCGCCGCTCTCACCCAGTTCATGTCCGAGCTGGCCGCCATGGACGACGTCTGGGTAGTCAACGTCGGACAGGCGCTAGAGTGGGTTCAGAAGCCGACGAAGCTATCAAACATCTTCAACTTCGAGCCGTGGGGTTGCGAGGCAAAGCCGCCGGCGCGCTGCACCCAGGCGCAGGCGAAATGGTGTCACTATCTGCTGGGTGATGGTCAGGAGCGGTACATGCAGACGTGCAACACCGAATGCCCGCCGAATTACCCGTGGGTGGGGAACCCCACGGGCGAATAAAGATCATCCAGTGATCCCACAACCGCATACCTCACCGTACAAATAAACGATGTTTTTTTAATTCTGAAATTTTCGGCGTCGTCCATTGTTGATCGGTGCATCACTGCATGGCGATGTCACTGCGCATGCGTGGCACTATAACGATAACGCGTGCATTAAATGAACGAGCTATTATGAATAATTGTTTGATTTGATTTCTGCTCTTCCATTCTCTGATACCTCGCGAGCGATAGAACGATCACGACGGCAGATTATTACGCCAAATTCTTAATGATGAATACGTTTAACTGAGAGAATTGCTAGAAGGATTGGTTAAGATTTCACTACGAGGGTTGGGTCATTCGCAGCAAGGTTACGCGATGGTTGAATACTGTTAAACGTCTATGATAAATTATTAAAATATCCTGCAATATAAAACAGATGCTCGTGTTGGTTATTTTTTACTTTCTTTTTAGACTCTTGCGAATTCTAATCTCACTTAGCCATTTCTCTCTCCCTTATACCACCTCTCTCTCTCTCTCTCTCTCTCTCTTTTTGACTCTCTCTCTTTCTCTCTCTTTCTCTCGCTCGCTCTCTCGCTCTCTCTCTTTCTCTCGATCTCTCTCTCGCGCGCTCTCTCTCTCTCTCTCTCTCTCGCTCTCTCTCTCTCTCTCTCTCTCTCTCTCTCTCTCTCTCTCTCTCTCTCTCGCTCTCTTTCTCTCTCTCTCTCTCTCTCTCTCTCTCTCGCTAGCCCTCTCTCGTCCTCCTCTCTTCATTATTCACTCGTTACTTGCGTGTGTGCGCGTTCGCCGGCGTATGAGCGGCTGACATAAGAACGATCTGTTGATAATTACGGCAATATAAAATTATGCAGACAATATATACTTCTAATCTGCCGTGCCCATGTGTCAAGCAGGGTACACTACAGTAAATAATTGACATGGAAGACGGACTCGATTGCTTACATTAAATAATGGAGAATAAAAAACAATAACGAAAAAAATAGAAACATATCTAGCTTGGCTACTGAGCTGTGTATAATAACGTATTTAACATATATAGCGTAATATAATATCATTCTTCGTACACGCATGCGTGAAACGAGTACGTTTCGCTATAAAATTTCAATATAATGTACAAATAAATTAATCTATGCGAAGCAATCAATGTAAAAACGAGTATCATATACGCTCATCACCTCTCGTAGCTATCCTAATTTTTTACGTACATTTGCCAAGAATTAATAGTAACTGACGTACTGTCTTAATAAATTGGTTACAGATGTTAGCTGTCCCGGATGTTAGACAAGCGGAGTCCCGGATGTTAGACAGCTGAAGTCTCAGATGTCAAACAACCGTAGTCCCGAAATATAGACAGGTGGAGTCCCGGATGTAGTCGGATGCTGATCTGTCCTCGGTATCTTATCCGCGGCTGTACAACACGCGTTACGGCACACGCGGCAAAAGTCATGTGCCAACATAGCGAACAGATAGGAACCACATCCCGATGGCGCGTTTCCCACGCACGACCATGACCCGACTGAACACACGTCCGATGACAAACAAACAAACAAACAAACAAATAAAGAAATGAATAAATAAACAAGCGCGTGCCTTCACTCGCCCTCGTCGCATTCCGCGGCTTTGCGGAATAGAAAAAGACCAAAATAATAGTATAAGGATAAAGATAACAGGTTATCTAATTACTCAATCGGTTTGCGGACGACGCGCATCTGAGGAATGGAAATGCCTACCGTACTACGTAGAAAAAACTTTAGTAGAGTTGTTTTCGATCGGTTCGTATAAGAGTATGAGACAATACGTTGGGCTGTCCACAGTAGAATGTTGTTTACACGAGGGTTACTATTGGCTGGCGGACAAATATCGCTGCTAAAAGTTATGGATCCTATTCTTGCTCTGGTTTCCAGTATGCGTCGAATCTGTAATCTAGGAGGTACGAGATTTTACAGGGTTAAGGACACACACACACACATACACACGTGACACATACATATATATATATATATATATATATATGTATACATACATTCTAATTAATAATAATTAACTAATAATTTATTATATATATATATATACATAAATAGTAAATTATGTTTACCTAAATGTGGTTGACTCTATTTTACCGCGAATATCACGTAGATTCCACGAACAAGTGGGACGGTTTTCATCATGGCGTCACCAGCGTGACACCATTCTGCTAATAAGAAGTCAGATCGAGTAAGCCAGATCATGCCAGATCGAGTCAGTCAGATCGTATAAACAACATGCGACATTTGCCAACCTACATCCCACATTGACAACGCTGTTTGCAACTAGATTCTAGTGGGGAAGGAACAGCTGTGTCGTCTGCAATTGATAACGTGCTAGCGGATTTTAGAACCGATACCCCATCAATATTTACTTTTTTGGCAGTTCGCACGCCGGCATTACGATTGGACGAGTGTGGGCGAGACAAACAACACCGGCCGCCCACACACCGTCTTCCCGTATATATAAGACCGCAGGGACTTAACTCTCCGTTTTATCTAAGGAAAAACGCTAGGCGGTTCAAGTTGTCTTTCGATTAGGTCTTCTGTTAGGAAGGATCCATCAACCACGATGAGGTGCGCGGTGTCTCTACTGCTGCTGCTGTCTTTGCTCTCGTTGTCGCACGGCTACAGAGAGCCGGGAGAGGAGGCCGACTGGTGTGATTATGAGCAGTGCAAGCTGCCGGACTGTCGGTGTAGCGACACCGACATCCCGGGCGGACTGCCCGTCCACCAGATCCCGCAGATTGTAATGGTCAGCTTTGATGATGCCGTACAGGACAGATGGAAGGCGGACGTAGGAAACGTGTTGTCAGATCAGTGAGTATTCCTTCATCACTCAACATCGTCACGATCACATAGTAGAGTAGTAACCTTTTATTATAGCAATCATAGTTGTAAGGTATACATGAATGGCCGATATAGCGCGAGGTAAATATCTACAATATTATTGTCTTCCCAACGTACTTTAATATTTACGTATTTAATAGGAAACGGGTGAGTATAGATGCTTGGATGAATGCGGCATAAAACGGTAAAATATTTTACTCGTCTTGTTTTCTCCTTTTTTCAGTAAGAATCCTAACGGATGTCCCCTAGGTGCTACGTTCTTCGCTTCCCACGAGTACACGAGTTACCAGACGGTAGAGGAGTACTATAGCAAAGGATACGAAATCGCCTCGCACTCCATCTCGTAAGGAAAATCCCATTCTGTTAAATTAATTTTAATTATTGGTGTTTGATTTACCGATGCGTCATTATTAACATACGTATATGTCAGTTAGTTACGGTAGTCGTTAATTTATAATTATTTCCAATCAATTTCATTCCTAATTTTATTCATGCTTCTATTTCTTGCAGATTCGTAGTAGAGCATCAAATGTTCCTATCATATTTTTGTAACAATTTTATTTATTATAAACTATGCACAGTGTGACACTATGTAACTATATGTAATGCTGAAGATGGCGTTTTATTTCACTGACGATATACGATTCCTCGCACAGACACATTCCTTATCAGGAACTTCTCATCACAATCCTTATCTGTTTTTATTCATTCCTGATAATAGTTATCGTTGCGTTTAAATATAATAATAACAGGCATGAATAATAATAGATTATGATTATAATAATTATTCACTCCTGATAATAATTATAGTTGTTACAACAGCCCGCGCGGTCGCATTCCTATAAGAGATATATTGCGTTTCGAACAGGCACACTCCTTACCAAGATTGGTGGAAGAATGCCAACGAAACACAGTGGCATGATGAGATCATTGGCATGCAGACGATCATTCACGAATTCGCCAACATTCCCACAGACGATATTCAGGGAATGAGAGCTCCCTTACTGCAAACAGCTGGCGACACCACCTACAAGTAAGTTAGCTAGATAAATCCACATCATAGATCTTTCTCGATCGTTATTATTTGACATCTTCGATCTGTTTTGAGATCAATATGAGCAGTCGTAGAAGTAAAATGATGAACAAAACCGACAATCAAATTTATATGCCTTGAAACTGTTCTTCGATACAAAAACTTATAGAGATTCAAACTGAGTTACATTCCCTCGCATAATTTGCATTCGGTTCCACATAAATCTAGCTCTCCGAAGAGCGATTCTACCGTACACTGACTGGTCGATTGCAATTTCGAAGCTAAATTATAAATACTCGATGCTTATCGATTATAATCGATATTTTTCACTATCGTGACGCAGGATGATGACAAATAACAATCTGAAGTATGATTCCACGATGCCCACACGTCGGTTCACCGACCCTCCGCTGTGGCCCTACACTCTCGACTACAAAGAGAGTAAAGACTGTCAGATCGAACCCTGTCCCGTAGAATCATGGCCCGGAGCGTGGATCGTACGTATTTCAATTTTTCTGCGGAAATATTTTATGACGATATTTTATTCATATGTGGTCCTGTGTGACAACATCCATTTCTTAGAGTCGCGTTTGTTATGTCTGATCGGATTTAGCAATTGAAGATTTAATACTTTAAGACGCAAAATCATTAAATACGTAGTTGTTAGATGATTATATAGCATAAACAAATGTTCTCAGGTGCCTTTGGTGGATTATACAGACAAGTTGGGAAATCCCTGCGCTATGGTTGACGCATGCGCACACTCTAATAACGAGGAGGAAGCCTATTGGCTGTTTAAGAGCAACTTCGACAGACATTATTATTCCAACAAGGCTCCTTTCGGTAAGGAATCTATCTCACGATTCTCACCCACTCACTCTCCTCCTCCTTGTCCTCTTCGTCGTCTTCCTCCTCATACTCCTCCCCGCCCCCTCTCTCTCTCTCTCTATCTATCTATCTATCTATCTATCTATATGTCGCACTCACTCACTCACTCACTCACTCACTCACTCACTCACTCGCTCGCTCGCTCACTTTCCCAATCTCCTTCTCTCTACTTTTCTCTCTCCGTCTGTGTGTTTGTGTGGGGAGACGTGCGTGCGTGCGTGCGTGCGTGCGTGCGTGCGTGCGTGCGTGCGCGAATGAACTTGTACGTATGCACGCATGTTTATACGTAAGACAGCACGTTCTTGTGCGTGGCCTGTGGTAGCCAACGCAACGCAACCAAACACACTGAATCAGTTCTGTCAGTGTTAACGTATAACACAATCACCTCCACCGCCACCACCTCACACACATTTCTTACGTCTGTACGTACACGCAGGTATCTTCATGCACACTCAGTGGTTCGCGTACCCGCAGAACGTCGCCGGTCTGACCTTGTTCATGAAGGAGATCGTGGATAAGGACGACGTCTGGATAATCAACGTCGGACAGGCGATCGAGTGGATTCAGAAGCCGACGAAGCTATCGAGCATCTTCAATTTCGCGCCGTGGAGTTGCGAGGCAAAGCCGCCGGCGCGCTGCACCCAGGCGCAGGCGAAATGGTGTCGGTACGTGCTGGACGACGGACAGGAGCGGTACATGCAGACGTGCAACGAGAAATGCCCGCCGAATTATCCGTGGGTGGGGAACCCCAAGGGCGAATAAAGGTCATCCAGTGATTCTGCAACCGGACAGTAAACACCAAGTCGCGGTGAATGCTGAATACTGGGGCGTTTGACGGTTTCGTTTTTCGAGATAGTTTTTTAAAGGCGGATTATCGTGTTCGGGTGACGAGTTCATCGCAATAAATCCTTCATATTTCTAGATTACAAAAACGTTTTAACGGTTTAACTTTTTATTCGCGATTATCTCTCGCATTGATACTTCTAAACACGTTATGATGATAGCAATAAATTTATATTTATATGGTGAGACATTATTGCACATATCTATTATTATGTATATTATATCTATATATTTTTTTATTCTATAAATATAATATCATAGTCATGAAATAGGCTTCACCTTGCACTAACAGTTAACAAATCCGGAGCGAATATCCTAAATATTGAGGTCAAATGATTAAAAATTGTCAAATCACGCAAAAACGATATTAATTTTTATATAATTTACGCAATTTATTAAATCGATAAAAGTAAGAGAGAGAGAGAGAGAGAGAGAGAGAGAGAGAGAGAGAGAGAGTGAGAGAGCCTAAAGTTAATTTCTTCTCTTGATGTTAATTCGTACTTCTTACGCAGTCCGTCTTCGTTATAGTCCCCTTGAACTTGATACTAATATTTACGAGGTTACGAAGTACTTTTATCATGTCGGCCGACCGCGATTTCGTCCATTTTATTAAATTTATGCTTCTCAATGACAATCTCATTCTCGCAACCTATGCGATATAAATGCATACCTCTCATTCACACTCTGCGCGCGCTTAACTACTCAATGCGCAATAAATGTATAAAAGTGACATCGGGTCTCTTAATATGTTGTGTTAATTCGATTACTGTAAGGACTAGGTAATGCCGCTCATTGCCTGGCTTCCACAGCAAATCTGCAACTTGCAAACCTATCGAAATGATACGGCCTTTGACGTTGACACCACGCCGTGTTCAATGTCTTGTATATAACACACACACAATTTAAGACTTATTAGCGATGGCTAAGACAGATATCGGGAGATTATAAACTCTATAATTTCATACATTTTCGCTAACAACCGGGCGTAGCAAATATGCCAGTTCGTAGTTAGCAAAGGTTGTGTGGACGTCACAGGTCACCGGTCATTGTTGACAAAAATCGATGAAAACTCGAGAAGCGGGTGTGCGCCTCGGGTCAGTACGTATATGTGCATGTGTTCTGTGTACGTCTACACGCACGCATGCTTACGTGCACGCACACCACGCGGCGCCACGCACGGCACGCACCTGTACGTGCACACGCACGGCACGAACGCATCTGTACGTGCACACGCACGCACGCACGTGTACGTGCACACGCACGCACACCCACACGCATGTACGTGACACACGCACGCACGCACGTGTACGTGCACACGCACGCACACACACACGCATGTGTACGTGCACACGCACGCACGCACGCACGCATGCACGTGTACGTGCAAAAGCACGCACGCACGCACGCATGCACGTGTAAGTGCTCACGCACGCACGCACGCACGCACGCACGTGTACGTGCACACGCACGCACACACGCACGCACACACGTGTACGTGCACACCACGCACGCACGCACGAACGTGTACGTGCAAGCACGCCACGCACGCACGTGTACGTGCACAGCGTGAAGACTGTAGGCATTACAACGACACAGATGCATGCGTATGCCGCATTGGCGTACTGTGCGTCGAAATACGAAATATTTTGTCACAACAAGATACCTGACCCGGAAGAATTCGCGCAATGTTCGGCGCAATGCGCAGACTGTAACGAGCAACAGCTTATTACATTATCGTCTGCTTATGTTTACCCGCGGATGCTCTGTGCATTGTTAGAGTCGCTGCGTTCGTTGGTCTAGGCGCGCCGCCTACGCGGAGAACAGTGCGGTCTCGCCATACAGGACGCTGACGCAGCTCCCACAAAATCCCGATACATAAGTCTCCATCCCTACTGCGACGCGACAGGAAGCATAGGCATGGATCATAGAAATATATAGAGACACTACCGTAGTAATTACTATGATTAGGATAAACAACAATAGGCCTATATTTAGGCCTATATTATCGGCGAGCAAAGCCCTGAGAGTTGGCAATACAAACGCGTAACGTGATCGTGAACGCGTGTGTACACAATACTTAGCGTAAACATATGTGGAAACGGGAAACCTATCTATAAAAGATACTGTACGTGACAGTTATCACAGCAAAACGCATCTCTATAGAACGAACACATGTCTAGGTATACACGGAACACTTTCGCCGTTTCTTTCGAGTATCGTCATATACAATTAACCACCCTAGAGAGCGGACATCAGTGTGTGGACCCCCTATATATATATATATATAGGCAGTCTAACATCTAAGATCCATGTCTAATATCAGTGGACACACTACCTCGAGCCAAGCTGACTTGTGTATGCACGGAAATCCACACATGTTCCCTTCCGCCGCCCCATCACCGACACAACAGTTCTTGTAAGCCCTGTATGCGTGCAATATAGGCAATACATCATAATCAGTAATATATAACAGTAATACAAAATCAGTAAGACAAAATAAGCGCGCCATATTTAAAAAGGATATGCGCACTTTGTTCAAGTATAAACAAATAATATTCGACATGCGAGGGAATGCGTACGACCGCAGCGTCTGGCAGCAAAATGAGCATCTTGTTCTGTTGCGCTTCTGCTAACCGAGTAAAATAAATAAATAAATTAGGTAATATATTGAAATAAATACA
Organism: Priapulus caudatus; assembly: GCF_000485595.1. Taxonomy (NCBI): domain Eukaryota; kingdom Metazoa; phylum Priapulida; class Priapulimorpha; order Priapulimorphida; family Priapulidae; genus Priapulus; species Priapulus caudatus. The sequence goes on from NW_014577713.1 coordinate 263,957, forward strand.
ATATATATATATAGAGAGACGAGATTCAATGGTTGTTTATGAACTCGTGTGTCGAGAGTGCTCAATACTACCATGAGTAGAGGCAAATATAGGATAAAGTATACGAACAGCGGTTGTACTTTTTGCCTCGTTTATTGCATACAGAGCCTGTTCGTATGAAGCGAAGGCTCCATACTCATCAGTGCCTAATACAGAGTGTATTACTGACTCTGTATTAGGCACTGATGAGTATCCATACGAAACAGCTCTGTATGCAATAAACAAAGGCAAAAGTACAACCGTGTCGCGTATAACTTTTATCAATATATAATATATTATATATATATATATATCTATATATATATATATATACGTACATGATATGTACGTCGCACGCTAGTATGTAGGCGGCAGGCGTCACCTTTGACCAAGACTCACCTTGACATCTCCCGTTTGTCGACCGAGAGTGCATCGTCGTCGGCTCCGTACACGGAGCCGCTGACGTTGGCCGCCGCATGCTTGACGCTCACACACACGGTGACAACCAACACGAGCAGCACTCTGAAGATGACAGCTGCTATGCGCCCGACCTTCATTCTACGCGCCAATAAACGCCAAAATTACACATACATAGGGTGTGTAATATTTTCCTCGTAAAAGAGTCTATAATAGAAAATTATTTTCTATTATAGACTCTTGATACATATATCGTCTTATATTGTGTTTTTTTCGTCGTCTTGCCCCTCCTCTATCTCTCTGCCTCATTCTCTGTATCTCTGTATCTCTCCCTCTCTGCTTCATCTCTTCTGCTCTCTGTCTCTTCTCTCTCCTCTCTGTCTCTCTCTCCCTCTCTGTCTCTCTCTCCCTCTCTGTCTCTCTCTCGCTCCTCTCTCTCTCTCTCTCTCTCTCTCTCTCTCTCTCTCTCTCTCTCTCTCTTACTCACTCACTCTTTATCTTTCGCGCGCTCTCTCTCTCGTTATTGCTATCATTTTCAATTCGATATAACCTTCAACGGTTCTAAGCTACAAGCTTACAATATGAGATCTGGAGCGCGTTTCCACACACCTAGAGCCGCCGCCTACACTCGCGAAACAGCGAGCGTCACGCTGCATCTTGTACTTACCTCTCCCGGTATTCCGCAGAACACAATATATGATATACGAGTATAATATATGTGTAAAATCCTCGCTTCCTTGGTAGAGGCTTGTGTTCGGTAGCGACACACGCACGCACGCACACGCACGTACACACACGGTCTCGCTGAGTGTAGCGAGGGATAGGGATGTGCGTCTTCACGAGTCTTTAAAGCGATCGTCACTTGACGTGCATGCCGTATACCTGGTTCGCGAGCTAATGTCCGCCTACGACATCCTCGGACTTCTTATATACGCCTCCCCCCGTGCACGCACGCCCCCACGGTTCCTCTGAGCGGCAGAGATGCGAGAAGCGACCGGTGGGAAGGATAGGAGGGAGAAAGAGAGAGAGAGAGATAGCAAGAGAGAAAGAGAAAGAGAAAGAACGAGCGAGCGAGAGAGAGCGAGATAGATAGAAAGAGAGAGAGAGAGAGAGAGAGAGAGAGAGAGAGAAAGAGAGAAAGCGAGAGCGAAATAGCGAGAGAGAAAAAGAAAGAGAAAGAAGCGGCGTCGATATTCAGGGTGACGCACCTGCGACCGTGCCGCTGAGTCACGCCCACGTCGTCTGCCGATGATTTACGGCAGCCGTGCCGTCGGCGTGTCAGCAGCCGCTAATCCACTGGTCGGCTTCACGCCGAGGTCTAGTTAAACCGCAGGGATAACACGCGACATCCTAATCGCTCTCCGGCATGCCGGACACGTGTTCTCTCTCTCTCTCTCGCGCGCGCTCTCTCTCTCTCCTCTCCTCTCTCTCTCTCTCGCGCGCGCTCTCTCTCTTTCTCTCGCTCGTTCTCTCCCTGTGTGTGTACCTCTTACACACACACAGGGAGAGAGCGAGAGAGAGAGAGTGAGAGAGAGAAAGAGAGAGAGAGCGCGCTATTCTATTCACAAAGCACTATTCTTATATGACAAACAAGCAAAACAATTCCAACGAGAATACGCGTGACACGTACTATCAGTCCTGGTACTATCCATGACGGGTACATGATCGCGTGCTCGTTCTGCTGCAGGCGGGGGTGTTGCCATGGTAACGCCAAGGACGCCGGATTACGTAACTCGGCGACGAGATGACGCGCACAGTGAGATGAGAGATTCTAAACGAGAAAAATTAATGCGTAAATAAAACAGCGTTCAAAATGCCGACAGCTATTCTTACATCGTTATGAAATGAATTCAACGGCATGCCACGGTACGCGTCAGCCACCGAACTGAGGGGTTCGACAAGGGCATGGCTACGGAGTTGTGGTTAGTAAAATCCGATTTCAGAAATACACTTCGCGCATCCCGCCATTTCCTGATGCTATGCCAAGTGTGCCGTAGCCTCTGTGTGGGCAAGGAGGCAGCTACCGCCCCCCTAGATTTTGGATCAAAAAGCTTCTATATATATAAAGTTGTTCAGTCGAATTAGTCCGTACTCGCATAACTAGAGAACTCCGCAGCCTAGAGGAAAATCTATATATATAAAGTTGTTCAGTCGAATTAGTCCGTACTCGCATAACTAGAGAACTCCGCAGCCTAGCGGAAAACTAAAGATATTTTCAGAATCAGCACGTCTGGGAGGTGGTTCTGGTTGAAACAAAAATTCTAAGGAAGCGTTTCTCACTTCCCGATCCAGGTTCTACGGTTTAGCATGTGGGAGATCCCCTCAAGGGTAGCATCAGGTTGCGTCGATAGATTCCACGATAGATAGCACGAGAGGTAGCACAGATAGATAACACAATAGATAACACGAACTCAGTATTATCAGGCTACTCATCGTTGGTTCTTATTACACCACAGAATATTCGTCTTAACGGTCTAAATAAACACAACTCCACGAAACTACACAGATGCCTACACACAGAGAATACGTGATCAATTACAAGTGATTTCGTACCTTAGCGAGGAGGTTCACGGAGACGCTCGGCCGGGGTGAAGATGGAAGGTAGAAGATAGACGGAGAAGTATCGCTGGACTATGTGTGAGAATAACAAGGCACGATCGGAGCGGGACAACAACCGGATTATAGGATTAAAAGGATCAGAGCCGAGTCGTTCTCTACCCGCGAGTTTGGCGTCAACAAATCTGGTCCCTATAGATGGGGCAGGTGGACATCACGGCGGAATCACCATTATATGTCATGGAATGATTTATTGTGATTGCGTCCGTGCCGCGAACTAATATGTACTATCTGTGAAGCCGGCGCTTTCCTACACTTAAAAAAGTTGAAAAGTTAAAAATTCATTAACAGATTGTACGTGTACGTGTGAATTACTTATTTTACCCTTTTTTCCCTTTACCTACCCCTTTAGTATGTATTATTTTTTATTTTTTTATTTAATGTCTTTTATCTTTTGATTTCTTCTTATTCTTTACTGTTTGGGATGGGATGGGATGGCATGCGATGGGATGGGATGGCATGGCATGGCATGGGATGGGATGGCATAGGATGGCATAGCTCTAGTACTATAGCCCGCGTAAAGTTGCCGCAGACAACGGCAACAGTGCAACAGGCAACAGTGTCACTGTGCAGGCAGCCTGCGGCAACTGTACGTGGGCTATAGTATAATAGTACTAGAGCTAAGGATGGCATGGCATGGCATGGGATGGCATGAGATGGGATGGGATGGGATATGGGATGGGATGCGGTGCGATGGCATGGAATGGAATGGATGCATGGATGCATGGATAGATAGATAGTTACCAGCGGTTACCAACTGAGTAACGCCACTGATTTCCCCGGGCAACGCCGGGTATCCCGCTAGCAGGTAACAATTGTAACCTCAAAAATAAATGTCATAAATAATGGAGCATAGTTACAATTAAAAAAACACGATTATCCGTTCAGCCTAACCATACCTATACATGTGCAGTATTTCCCGCAAATTTTTCCCCTCTATGTATTCGTTCAGCCCACGGCCCCGCACTCAAGACTCCCAATTCATTGCGGTAGCTCGTCGCAGCGGCAGGCGACGAATGCGCATGCGTTGCCGTGGCAACCGAGTAGCATCTGTTGCTTCGCCGCTTTATGTTTTCTAAATCCCCTCTCAGCTTCCACGGCGGAGGTAGTAGCTTTATTATCGTCCGCGTTACGACGCACGAAAGCCCGCCATTCGCGTCACGCGACCGGGGCGACAACTATCAAGCGCATTACGTCGCATTAAATCGACGACGCCATCAATAAACACGTCGTAATTAAATCGTGGTGCTGTGCATAGGTATCCACGTAAATTACACAGTATGTTGCTAGCGTCAGATTACGAACATCTTACAGTAACACGCACGACTTGCCCGCTGTCACCAAATTTCTAGTTCGTTCTACTGTCAGCTACGGCTTTTAATGTATACTACTGCTTCTACTGCACGAAGTCAACAACAACAACAACAAAATCAGGAAATGTTTTTTTTACAAAACATTTGTTTGCTTTATTTTTTCTTCAGTTTGTTCGATACATCTGTTTCATACGCGCGGGTGGTGGCAGCGGGGCAACGAACGACCGACCGACTGACTGACTGACTGCCCACCTAAGAGACAAGACGCGACAAGGAGGCAGAACACAGTGACATAAAGACTGAACGCTCGTCCTCTCACGCCCTCGCGCAGAAAACCAAAAAAATACTTTGCGCTGAAAAATCGTGACGTTGGTTCCTGCGATGCGACGGGGAACAAGGGGACAGATGAAGGTTATTTTTGCCGACTAGACTTGAGGAAGAGCGAGCCGAGCCACGGAGCGCATATGACCTTTGACCCAACACGAAACAAAGGCCAGGTTAATTTAAAAACCATCACAGTACTCGCGGGGTGGCACAGGCGTCAGGCCTTCCGCGCGCGTGCGCACTTTGGAATATTTGGGGGTTTCCACCCGACATTTTGAGCATAAAATGGGGCGTGCAACCCCGCGAAGGGGGGGGGGTGAGGGGGGTCCACACGGGTCAAAGGTCACAGAGGGAACCACTCCGATTTCCGACGCTACGACGACGGGCGACGGATAACTGCGCTATGCGGTTAACGAGTCGGGGCAATGGCCGAGCCGCATTGATACGCGACCAACCACGCCGCATGCATTCATTCACGCACGCGCTCTCGGCGGTGGATGTTCCTTCAGCTGCAGACGCGCAAACGCGACGACACAGCGCGGCTAGATTTGGGCGAAAGCGCCACGAAACAACGCCAAGTTCGAATCGTACGGGAGATCACGCGGTATCGGTAGGAAATTCCCCTAAACGATCCCTGCTGTGAGCTCCCAAGCGTTTACGTTCGTTTGCAGGAGCGACGAATAGCACTGCTATAGAAAGCCTTGCGCGTTATCGGGGAGATTAATAACGCTATACAGACATTGGCACCAGAGTACCTAGCGAGACCAGTGCTGTCACCTACTGTTCACTTACGCAATGAACGCAGCAATGGCGATAGTAAGGGCACATCAACTTCGGGGTACACGTCGGTAATCGATGTAGTTATCCGTAATATAAGTAAGAGGCACGCAGAGTTCCGTTTTCACCGTTTACAATTTTACGTTATTTTCCCCCCGCCTAGCCCAAGGCAAGCTTGCGAAGCGTGACTTGCAGAAAACAAAAACCGCCGGGAAGGAAAACCCGTAATCGCAGTCACGACGATTTCCAAGAACAATTTGTCATTCGTGCTCACGCCTTTTTTAAAAATCCCTATAACATGAGCATCACAGCTAAACCTACACAGTATGCGACCGGCACTGCGGTCGACAATGAATACTCGAACGATCAAATAGCCTTACTAACGATAATTAAATACGTAATTAGAAGCTTAATACGACAACGACAGCAGAAGATTTTTCACGTACGACCGGCGGGACGCCGCTCGCGGTACGAGATGCGCACGGGCTCTCGCCGTCTCGTTTACAATGATTTTACATTCGATATCCATTCCGAACGAGGTGGTGCGGGCTATACAGAACTAGCAAGATGATACTAGAGGGATGTTGTGCGTGCGTGCGTGCGTGAGGGATGTTGTGCGTGCGTGCGTGCGTGCGGGATGTTGTGCGTGCGTGCGTGCGTGAGAGAGAGAGAGAGAGAGAGAGAGAGAGAGAGAGAGAGAGACTCTAAAGTGAATTTCTCTCTTGATGTTAAATGCGGTACTTCTTACGCAGTCCGTCTTCGTTATAGTCCCTTGAACTTTGAATACTAATATTTACGAGGTTACGAAGTACTTTTATCATGTCCGGACCGCGGAATTTCGTCCATTTTATTTAAATTTATGCTCTCAATGACAATCTCATATCTCGCAACCTATGCGATAAAATGCATACCCTTCCATTCACACTCTTTGCGCCTTAACTCTACTATGCGCAATAAATGTATAAAAGTGACATCGGGTCTCTTAAATATGTTGTATTAATTGTATTACTGTAATGACTAGGTAATGCCTCATTGCCTGGCTGCCACAGCAAGTCTGCAACTTGCAAACCTATCGAAATGATCGGCCTTTGTCGGTTGACACCACGCCGCGTTCAATGTCTTGTATATAACACACACACAATTTAAGACTTATTAGCGATGGCTAAGACAGATATCGAGGAGATTATAAGAACTCTATAATTTCATACATTTTCGCTAACAACGCGGCGTACAAATATGCCAGTTCGTAGTTAGCAAGGGTTGTGTGACGTCACAGGTCACCGGGTCATTTGTGACAAAAATCGATGAAATCTCGAGTGCGGTGTGCGCTCTCGGTTCAGTACGTATATGTGCATGTGTTCTGTGTACGTCTACACGCACGCATGTGTACGTGCACACACACGCGCGCACGCACGCACGCACCTGTACGTGCACACGCACGCACGAACGCACCTGTACGTGCACACGCACGCACGCACGTGTACGTGCACACGCACGCACGTGTACGTGCACACGCACACACGTGTACG
>NW_014577713.1:274143-277454 GCF_000485595.1 Priapulus caudatus
GGATGTTGTGCGTGCGTGCGTGCGTGAGGGATGTTGTGCGTGCATGCGTGCGTGCGGGATGTTGTGCGTGCGTGCGTGCGTGAGGGATGTTGTGCGTGCATGCGTGCGTGCGGGATGTTGTGCGTGCGTGCGTGCGTGCGGGATGTTGTGCGTGCGTGCGTGCGGGATGTTGTGCGTGCGTGCGTGCGTGCGTGCGAAGGTATGTTGTGTCCGTCTGTCTGTATCTGTCTTTGTGTACGGATGTGCACGTTCTGCGCACATGCGTTTGTGCGAAGAAAGCATACATTCCCGCTGCACCGTGGTATATATATACGTTCGGATCGGTGAACAACTGAACGCAGAAGACACTCTCTAATAATTACACGAGAGCAAACTCGACTGGCCGCGCCGTCGTCACGGCAACCCGGCGCGCCGCGAGATGCGGGCGGGTCAGGGATCGATCCCGGCCGCGGCACCCCGTCATCAGCGCATCCGGTACTTTATGTGCTGCGTCATCTCACTCAGCTCGCCCTTGAAGTCTATGTCAAGGGTGAAGTCCAGATCTCTCTGCAGGGAGAAATATCAGCGAGGCATCAGCATCAGCATCGTCCGATTAAAAATAAATGCACGACGAAACGAAATAGCTATTACCAAACAAGTTATGCGCGGGCAACGGCCCAACTCTCGACTCGAACGAATTTCGTGTTGGGCATTCAAATCGCATGCGGCGACCGTTTTGACGATGAATACAAGATGGCGGCCACGCGATCGAGAGAGATATAGATGGCGCCGTACGTTATTTCTTGAGTTGGGCTGCATCGTGAAGACTCCGACAAGTTCTTCCGTCTTCTTCACAGTCAGGTAGTCCTCAAAGTAGAAGACACACTGCTTCCAGTGGGTGTAGGGCGCCTCAGGAGCTGCATAGACAGTGAAACACAACGATCAACATCATTATTAATATAATTATTAATTATAATCATTATTAATAGTGTTGTCAATCGGTTGTAATTTCGTAACCGATCATCGGTTGGATCCAAGTAACCGATGATCGGTTACAATCGGTTACTCTGGGTGTTGAATGCCTGCGTGTGCGTAACTTCGTGTGCATGTATGTGCTTGTTTAGCCCTGTTTACTGTTTGTTTTGCACTGTTTACTACTGTGTGTATAATACATGTATGTTAATAAAGGATAACTTGTATAGTAGCGATGATATCTCTGATTCTCATCACTTTTCCAAATTTTCTTGTTCAAGTTTTACATTTATTTCGAATATTTTTTTTCCTTCCCCCCCATGAAATCGATTATGGATTTTGATAACCAAGCGCTTGGTTCGAGCCACTGTTCAACCGCTGATCGAGTATAATCGATGATCGTGACATTACTAATTATTAATATTATTATTATTATCACATGTTGCTGTTTTTAATGCAGGAGGGTTTCTTATTGATACGTGCATCGAGGTTTGAATTGTTAAAATCTAATAATTTGCTTATGTCTCCCCATTTTCACGGAACAGTTCAACATCCAACAACCAGCCGTCGTATCCCAGAATTTCCAACTAAAGCCGAAAAGCAACACTTGCCTTTCCTCTTCATAAAAAAAACAAAAACAAAACAAGAGTCGACGTGCAACGTCGAGGTCGCGGCTGCACGCAGGGGGCGCCACCTACCCGTAGAGAAGCCCGTGCGCTTGTGGCACTTGGTGAACTCGACGTTGAAGAACGTGACGAAGGCCTGTATGTAGTCGTTGCGTCGACACGTCAGGTGGAACGGCGACGACCAGGTCAGGTCCTCCTTCTTCACCGTATACAGGTCCACCTCCTGCGAGCAGACGACGTGTGCGTTAACGACGCGCAGAGAACAACGACAAACACACGCCCACCCTCGCAACACCGTACCGTACCAGCTCGGTGTTCCATTTTCGATAGTCATCACACGTATGACAAAATATATGTATTATAGTTATATAAGTTTGTGAATATAATTACATATACATACTACATATGTAGCATAGTACACATTAAATAGTCATCATTTGCATTGGTGCTGCACGAGCTACCAGGGAAGAGCATTCGCTGCAGGCACCAAGTAGTCACACACGCTACCACAACGTGACTAGATAACTAACATATTAGGATAAATCCAATAGCCAGTCTAAGACGAATCATTCTCTTCGGTCATCGCGATGCAAGGTTTGCTTGACTGCTGCACTAACCTTCACCTTAACTTTAACGTTATGTTACAACAACGTGACTATGTAACAAACATATTAAGATAGCAGTTAGCCAGTTATTATTACTTATTCATTCATTAGCCAGTCGAAAAGAATCGTTTAGATCGTCAATAGCAACCAAGGTTTGCTCGGGGAATGTCGCTCGGGAGGGCACACCTTCACACACACTCACCTTCAGCAGACAGGAGTTTGTGATGACTTGTTTCGGGTCGACGACGTCAACGAGAGGTTCCGTGATCGCCACCGAGCGTATGCACGACATGTCGAAGCCGTACACGTTGTCCCACCCTGAAGCACAACACGCAACATCACACCACCGCTGCCGCTCGATCGCGCAACGGCAGGGACGGGTCGGCATGCGACACACCCCAAGGCAACGATGTCACACCACCGCTGCCGCTCGATGGCAGGGACGGGTCGGCATGCGACACACGCCACGGCAACGACGTCACACCACCGCTTCCGCTCGATCGCGCAACGGCAGGGACGGGTCGGCATCCGACACACGCCACGGCAACGACACACGGTACTACTTGCCTGACTGAACGCAACCGCATCAAACTAACGTGTGCAGCAGCGGAGAAGAGACAGCAACTGATATGTGCTATAACAATGCACAACATCATTTGGCTCGGCAAACGCAGGCACGTCAAATTAGCATGTATACGCAACAGCAGGAATGAGTTAACAACCAACACATCATAGCAATTCACAACACTATTCGCCACTGTTCAATACATCATAATATTCGTGAACGAATGCCGGAAAACAGTAGAGGCAGTGCAGCAACCGATACACACACGACATAGACAACGCTGAGCACCAGTCCCAGTGTTGGACACGTCCTAACTGCCGCCATCAAACATCGTAATGCCAGCAAATTGTCAAAAGGGTCGACTTACAGTTGATCTTGTCGTCTTTGTATTGTCTGTCTTCTATCGCGCATATGTACAAAGTTGCCCTGTCCGGAAACAACAGCCCATCATCTGCCTGCAAACACACACGCACACAATCAGCCACAGACTCACCTCAGATACATTGCAAGCCAGCATCATTACACACAGTCATTTTGTATACACGGGAAAGCTAGTCAGTATCA
>NW_014577713.1:277889-280673 GCF_000485595.1 Priapulus caudatus
CCGGCCTGAATATAGACAAACCCGGATACCCTCTCGGAAGGCACTGACGTAGCTGGAATACACAATACCCCTGCTGCATAATTGGCTAATACTGGATACTGGATACTGAAACTAAAACTGAAACTGAAACAGTGGGTGCTCGCTTCAGCTTGTATCGCGCGCGCGCGGGCACTCAGGTGAGCATAGGCTATATATATATAATAGACTCCCTAGTTGCCGTGCTCTCTGCCTTGCGCACACGGCTGCCCCACTCTGCCCGCGCAGTAGTACCGCGCAGTGCTCCATGCAGTGGTTGCTTACCAGTAATACTGTATGCGTCGTGCAGGCATTGTGCTTTCGTAATATATACACCGCCAGTGCATAATTTTCGAGCCCATTAACAATATAGACATAAAGGCAAGTGTCAAGTAATTTATTTCTTGTTATACCACCGTATCGTAAAATATCGATATCCGGCAGTTGTATCGCGATATATCGAGTTTTCAAAATATATTGCAATATACCGATATACCGGTATATCGTTACACCCCTAGTTAACAACCAACACATCATAGCAATTCACAACACTATTCGCCACTGTTCAATACATCATAATATTCGTGAACGAATGCCGGAAAACAGTAGAGGCAGTGCAGCAACCGACACACGACATAGACAACGCTGAGCACCAGTCCCAGTGTTGGACACGTCCTAACTGCCGCCATCAAACATCGTAATGCCAGCAAATTGTCAAAAGGGTCGACTTACAGTTGATCTTGTCGTCTTTGTATTGTCTGTCTTCTATCGCGCATATGTACAAAGTTGCCCTGTCCGGAAACAACAGCCCATCATCTGCCTGCAAACACACACGCACACAATCAGCCACAGACTCACCTCAGATACATTGCAAGCCAGCATCATTACACACAGTCATTTTGTATACACGGGAAAGCTAGTCAGTATCAAACATGGCCATAAGACAGCTAATACATATACAAGTAATTAAAGACAGAGTTGCTGTCTAACATTGCCTGCCTTGTGCTGGCAGTAGGGCAGTGACTACTGTACAGAATGGTTACCACTACTCGAGATTGTGTCAAAAAATGCACGACCAAGTTGGCTTTAAAACTGAAATTTGGATAAGTACCGGCGAATACGTTTAAGATCCGTAAACACTGAGATCTACTCCTGGTACTTACCAACCATTTGTCTCTGGCATACAATACAGTGTCCAACATTGACTCGTAGAAGAGGCAGTAGCCCATCCACTCACTAACGATGATGTCTACCTTCTCTATACCATCAGGTAGTGACACGTCTTCCACTTTACCCTTTATTAGTGTAATAACTGGAAAGGTACAGCAGACGTGTAATTAGCTAAATTAATTTTATAACTGGATGTAGCCATGCGAGATTAATTACCTATGAAAAACTTCTTATACTCTAATAAACTTTTACATGAAGATGGATGTACGTTAGAGATAGGGGAGAAATTTCACAGAAGAACTTACTGTGATCCAAGTGGTTGCTGTGGATAATCTTTGATGCATGGTCAATAATACTAGACATCTCTATCTGTGGTAGCATAAACACGTGTACGTGCACACGTGAAGACTGTAGCATTACAACGACACAGATGCATGCGTATGCCGCATTGCGTACTGTGCGGTCGAAATACGAAATATTTTGTCACAAATGACCTGACCCAGAAGAATTCGTGGCAATGTTCGCGCATGCGCAGACTGTAACTACGAACTGGCTTATTACATTATCGTCTGCTTATGTTTACCGCGGATGCTCTGTTGCATTGTTAGATCGATGCGTTGTTGGTCTAGCGGCGCCGCCTACCGGGAGAACAGTGCGGGTCTCCCATACAGGACCTGACCAGCTCTCCCACAAAATCCCGATACATAGTCTCCATCCCTACCTGCGACGCGACAGGAAGCATAGGGATTAGGATCATAGAAATATATAGAGACACTACCTAGTATTTTATTTCTATGATTAGGACAAACAACAATAGGCCTATATTTAGGCCTATATTATCGGGAGCAAAGCCCTGACGAGTTGGCAAATACAAACGCGTATACCGTGATCGTGAACGGTGTGTACACAATACTTAGCGTAAACATATGTGGAACGGACACCTATCTATAAAAGATACTGTTACGTGACAGTTATTATACAGCAAAATCATCTCTATAGAACGAACACATGTCTAGGTACACGGGGCACTTTCGCCGTTTCTCTCGAGTATCGGTCATATACAATTAACCACCTCTAGAGAGCGGACATCAGTGTGTGACCCCCTATATATATATATATAGGCAGTCTAACATCTAAGATCCATGGTCTACATCAGTGGACACCTACCTTCGAGCCAAGCTGACTGTGTATGCACGGAAATCCACGACATGTTCCCTTTCCGCCACCCATCACCGACACGAAGTTCTTGTAGCCTCTGTATGCGTGCAATATAGCAATACATCATAATCAGTAATATATAATCAGTAATACAAAATCAGTAAGACAAAATAAGCCGCCATATTTAAAAAGGACATGCGCACTTTGTTCAAGTATAAACAAATAATATTCGACATGCGAGGGGAATGCGTACGACCCAGCGTCTGGCAGCAAATGAGATCTGTGTTCTGTTGCCTTCTGTAACCGAGTAAATAAATAAATAAATTAGGTAATTAATTGATAAATAAATATAAATAAATATATATAGAGAGAGAGAGAGAGAGAGAGAGAAGAGGGAGGGAGAGAGAAAGCGAGAGAGCGAGAGAGAGAGAGAGAGAGAGA
>NW_014577713.1:280683-285891 GCF_000485595.1 Priapulus caudatus
GTGGTTGCTTTGGATAATCTTTGATGCATGGTCAATAATACTAGACATCTCTATCTGTGGTAGCATAAGATAGGCATTTTAGTAAATCACCACAATATATATACGTACACTCGCATGCACGCACGCACGCACTCAATGTTAAACACAATAGATCCTCGGGTAACATCTTAATCATAAACTACTAATGATGTTAGAGTTCATACGAAATAAAAGGGCTTAGAATTACACTACTATGCACACAATGATCCACAACTTTTAGCTTACAAACACGAAAGTAACGCACGTACCCCGATAACTTTTTTCGCTCCCGCTTTCGCTGCGAACATGGAAAGTACACCCGTTCCACAGCCTACATCAAGCACGATCTTGTCTTTGAATAAGTGTCGATTATGGTACATGGAATTCCTGTAAGTGAGTGTCCTAACCTCATCCTTCAACATTTCCTGTTCAAAAGACATTTTCAGATATGGAAATCAGATTGTGGATATGGAATGTGGATACAGAGTATATTGGCATTCGATGATAGTAAAATTTTTGGTTTGGTAGTCTGACTTTTTAATCAAGAACAGCAGTCTTGTTAATTACAATTCATGAAACGATTACATATATCTTGTATAGATACCTTTTTGAAATACTGACATTGAAAATCACATAATATACAGTCTCCAGATCAGGGCAATCGTTTACTGGGCGTTTTTTTAAACATGCAGATGTTGTGTATGGCAGACAAATGGCACAAACGTGATGCCACCATCGTCAGAACTGCACCCCAGCCAGGTGTGCCCAGGTGAATGCAGTGCACTCAGGCAGATATACTCATATAGGATATTTTCAAGTTGATGCACTGAATCAAAGAGTAGAAGTACCTCATGGATGGCGAAATGCGCATATGAGTCGAAATAGTAGTCTTTTGATGTCATCTCTTCGGGCCTGATGTTTTTGTCTTCCACTTGGCCCTTTGCCGTAACGTCTGCATCGCCATTAACCACGGCTGGTCCATTGTGTACCAATGCCACACATCCTGGCTGTGTGACAACCTGATTAGGACATTCTGTGATCTAGAACAACCGTCTCAGATTAGCATAGGGCAACGTTAGGATTTAAAAACGCACTGCGGAGTAGGACCTAATGAATGACACGATCACAAGTGACAATGGCAAAACCAATCGTGCAATTAATATTGACACACGCTGGGCTTCTACTATAATTTTAACAGAAATTTTCCACAGGAAAATAAACTCCAAAAACAATAACATTTAATCGGTTCCATTATACACGCCGACAGACGAGTATTAACAGTAAATAACGCTAACATAAGTAAATGCAATACCTCCATTTCGCTGCTATCCGCCATTTTTCATCCACGCCGCGACAAGAGCGCCAAAAACACATGAACGGCACATTTAAACACAAGCACATAGTTTTCTATCGTCCGCTGCTAGTTAGCAGACGACCATTCTGGTAAGTCATACTTGTTCGAAGTCGTAATTAACTAGTTTTTTTTATAGCGTTTGAGTACTTCAGGTAGTTGCCATAATATTAATTAATTATAGAACTATCAATTCCATGCATTTATCAGTCTACGTTCCTTTCTAAATTAGTGATGTTAGGGCATTGTCATGCGAATTTAAACGGGATATTAAATTTAGAATAACAGATTCAATAAAACACAAAATAGCACCACTGTGTTATTAACATTTTTCCTGTTGAAATGTTGATTTTATTCATAACAACAATTTGTCTTGAAAGTTCATAGTCGGATTTCTTTTGAAACATTAATAACATCATTGTTCATGGTTAAATCCTTAAATTGTTTACAGCAAGTATTGAAGTAAACAATTTAAGGATTTAACCATGAACAATGATGTTAATAACAATTTGTCATTTGTCATTAGTGGGACAACTCAGTAGTTTTATTGAATAATCAGTGTTACGAATGTTGCATTACAGACACTTTAAAATTGATGATCATATAATAATGATTCATTTTAAATTTATAAACGACATCAAGGCTCAAGCATATCGTGTTTTGCTTTTCAGATATAGAGCTAACTCGCCGCGTGCATACCCCAGTAGGCTGATATGTTTTTATGTAGGAAAAGAAAATCTCAGAGACTTGAATTTAAAGAAATGGAAGTTAAAAAGATGGACACTATACAGTATGGTCCACTGGGATATTTTGATTTAATCCCTGTAGAAGTCATCTTTAAAATATTTGGAGTGATGTCAGGTAAGGCTTTTTGAGTAATAGCTTACAATGACCTTTATCTACATAGCAAACATCTTTAAGTTTAAAAACAATGGACTTAAAGTCAGTATACCTTGTTACAATACAAATCAGTTGTGTTCCCCAGGAATCATTTCCTCTATTTTTGTGTGGTGTATTAATAGGTACGATTTTTTCAGTGGAAGATCTAAGCTTGTTAATAATCACATCAAAAGCAATGCGGAACCTAGCAGAACTGTACAGAATGACACAGGAGTCAATCAATAGGCTATCCATTCCTAGGGAGAGTATAGATATCACACACTCGCAGGAGTATTACGTCAAACATTTCCGGAGTTTAGGCGAGTTCTATATTAGACTTGTATAAAGCAAACTACTATGTTACTATGTACTCCTGTTATATGATGTTTTCATGTGTAGAAAATGCCCGATATTTTTTTTTAATTATTTATATCAACATGAAATAAAAATTGGTTAATTTTGTCAATAGGTCTTCTCATGAAGCGATCCACGTGTCTCTACAGCACGAGAGATAGACTCAAAACGTGTGAAATATTTCTAAGGAGGGTATGTTGAGCAACATATAGCCAGACAGATGTCCAATCTTTATGCATTACAAAAATTCTCATAATGATTCTCTGGATATTGTCAAATTTTCACATATTTATGTTGAGAAAAATATAGTCAAACGACTAGCTATGTATATATATATCTATTATACATATGTATATATATATATTATTGTGGATATCAAACAGAAAGTCACCACAGCAAGTAGGGAGGGCAACCTCGGCACATGTCCCGGTAAAATCAGAGCCCCGCTGCTATCCAACATGCCAGGTGTCGTCACCGAAAACGTGAAATCAAGTTAGAGGCACATGTACGGTCTCGTGCGCGTAGTTGCATTCGTTGTTGGTTTCCGCCGCAGCTCGACCAGATTCGGCTGGAGGTGTGCAGCAGACATGGCAAGGGCGCGGGTCTCTTCTGCTATGGCAAGTTCATCAGCACCATGCTGACGGGCTGGGATGACCACGAGTGCCAGCGCGCGTTCCGATCCATCCAGGTCTCGTCCGACCTCGTCAAGAACATGGACATCACGCTCAAGTCCTCGTACGGTAGGTGCTCTCACGCTCGGTAATTGTACGCCGGTAGGTGCTCTCACGCTCGAGTCCTTGTACAGTAGGCTCATGGTTATCCTCCCCGATTGATGCTTGTTCAGTCCGACATGCCGTCTACACTGAAAGCTAACTTGTGGCACTATACGTGTCCTTTATGGACAGGTCTCTGCACTATATAGATATGGCTTCATTGCATATCTGCCACTTGTGGAATAAGGAACCACCCAACGTGTCCTTTATAGACAGTGCCAGTTCCATAAAGCAGAGGTGTTCGCTGACACGAATGTGACCATCCTCAATATAATATATAATAATATTATTATTAATAATAATAATAATGATATTAATAATGAATGATATCATATCATAAAATGTGAATATCTGCGTCCAAGACCGTCAGTGTAGCGAGTAGGGAGGCGTCCGGCCGCTGCGTGCACCCAATGTGAATAGCTACTCCCAAGACCATCAGTATAGCAAGTAGAAAGGTGCGCCCTCTGCAATGCACCCCCGTCAGTTACATTCGTCGTAATTTTCCAGGGCAGTTCCCGCGGACAGAGATGAACCTACGGCTGTTCCTGCGCAAGGTGTTCCTCGACCAGTACGAGAAGCAGGCGGACCGCGCGTTCTGGCTCAGCCTCATGCTCAAGCCGTGGCCCATAGTGAACCAGGCAAAGCTGCTCTACCTTCTCTATGGTCCCGTCTGCAACGGTAAGCGTGTAGGCACCGGTGGGGAAGCTGGGTTACTTCCTGTACTTTCTCTCGCTTGGTCGGTCTCTCTCTCTCTCCCCTTGTCTGTCTCTCTCTCCTCCCTCTCTCGCACTTTTTCTCTTTCACTCACTCTCTCTCATTCTCTCGCTCTGTCTCTCTTGCTCTCTTCGTTACCCTGTCTCTCCCTGCCTCCCTTCCTCCCTCCCTTCATCCCTCTCTCTCTCTTTCTCTGTCTGTCTATCTCTCTCTCTCTCTCTTTCCCCCTCTCTCTCTCTCATTCCTCAATCAGCAATGATGAACCTTCCCCTCTCTCTCTCTCTCTCTCTCTCTCTCTCTCTCTGTCTCTCTTCTCTGTTGCTTGCTCTCTCTATTACCCTGTCTCTCTCTTACCCTGTCTCTCTCTTCCTCCTTTCCTAGCTCCTTCCTCTCTCTCTTTCTCCCCCTCTCTCTCTCTCTCATTCCTCAATCAGCAATGATGAACCTTCCCCTCTCTCTCTCTCACACACACGCACGCGTACACTACAGAGGAGGGGATGTGGGACGTGCTGAGCTTCAACACGCCGGCTTCCTCTCTATATCTGTCTGTCTGTCTGTCTGTCTCTCTCTCTCTCTCTCTCTCTCTCTCTCTCTCTCTCTCTCTCTCTCTCTCTCATTCTTCAATCAGCAATGATGATCACCTGCCCTCTCCGCTGCTCTCGCCTCTCCCGCTCTCAGCTCTGCGCCGCTCGCTCTCCGCGCTCTCCCGCTCCGCTCCGTCTCGCTCTTCGCTCTCATCTCTCTCCTCTCTTCTCATCCTCTCACGGTCATCGCGTGTCCTCTCTCTCTCTCCTCTCTCTCCTCCCGGTCTCGCTTCTCTGTGCTCCTCTCTATTACCCCCTGTCTCTCTCCCCCCTTCTAACCATCCTCCCTCCTCGATCCTCTCTCCAGAGCTAAACAATCTCACTCCTCAATCAGGGGTATCGAAATATGAGGTAGCCTTCCGCCCGGGCCTCGCTCGCTCTCCCGGCCTCTCGTCGCTCTCTTCTCTCGCCCTCTCTCTTCCTCGCAGAGGGTCGCGAGCGAGGTCCGCGCGTCGTCCATCTCTCTCTCCCGTTTCTCTCATTCTGTCAATCAGCAAGAAGAACCATCCCCTCCTCTCTGGTCCCTCCTCACAAG
>NW_014577713.1:285916-299069 GCF_000485595.1 Priapulus caudatus
CTTTTTTCTTACTTACTGTTGTTCCTACTTTCATCATTGTCCCCCGGACAACAGTAAGTGGGAGAAAAGTGACGGTGGGGACAACGACGACAGCTCCCACACTCTCATCATTCTAACCCCCTCCCCCTCCCCCACCACCACCACCACCACCACCACGCACCATCGCCGCGCTGTCCCCAGCGTCTTCGCAGGTTATTTATGGGATTGGGAATTGACGCTGCTCGGCCGTACTTATTACGGGGCGAGGGAATTAGGCGGTCGTAACCGCGGGAAAAACGACAGCGGCCGTAGATTTCATTACGCTGTTCATCAGCGAAAGGGTTACGAGCGCTGTGCGTAGCTGCTGATGATGATGGCAGTAAGGCTGGCTGTCGTTTTCTTTCGCTCTTCGTGATCACTCCCGCCTTCTTCCTTCTTCTGCTGGTCTTTCTCTTCATTTGTTTCTCTCTCTCTCTCGTCTCGTCTCTCTCTCTCTCTCTCTCTCTCTCTCTCTCTCTCTCTCTCTCTCTCTCTCCCTTTCTCTCATTCTTCAATCAGCAATGATGATCACCTTCCCCTCTCTCTCTTTCACACACACGCACGTGTACACTACAGAGGAGGTGATGTGGGACGTACTGAGCTTCAACACGCCGGCGACGCTCGACCAGTCGACGCGTTACCTGCACGCGCTCGCCGAAGCCATTCGCACGATGCACACGCACAACAAGCAGTGGAGCGAGGATGACGTCATCAGCATCGTGGACGAGCTAACGAGTACGTGCGTCAGTCTAGATAATCTACGGCGAGCAGCTATAAGAGTGATAAGGACTGATATTACCTCTATATTTAGCTATTATCAGATCTTGAAACTATATACAGGCTAGGATATCCTATTGTATCATATAATAGCCTAGCTCTACCCATGTAGCGTTGGCAAATTATCAGGGTAGTAAGTATAGTTAACAACCAACAACAGCTCTTGGTCGTTACCTGCTACCGCAGTGTTTAAATACCTTACCATCCAGGTGTTTAATCACCTTACCATCCAGGTGTTTAATCACCTTACCATCCAGGTGTTCAATCACCTTGTACCATCCTGGTGTTTAATCACCTTACCATCCACGTGTTCAATCACAATTACCATCCTGGTGTTTAATCAACTTACCATCTAGGGGGCCGTTGTCAGAAACAAAATTCGTCTTAACATTAGTCTTAACTTTAACAATTTCTTCTAGACCGTCGACAGCACTTTGTTTCGTATTGTTATGAAGAAATCTGCTACGGTTTCTCATTCTCGTAACTTCGCAGCGTTTCTGTCAACGAAGAGAAAAAGTTCATGTTAAGACTAATGTTAAGACCAATTCTGTTTCTGACAACGGGCCCCATGCAGGTGTTTAATCACGTTAACATCCAGGTGTTTAATCACCTTACCGTCCAGGTGTTTAAGCTTTGCTGTTCCCTGCTGTTCGTAGGTCTCACAGAGATGGAGTGGCTGGCGGAGAACCTTGCTAACCTGCTGCTGTTCTGCGGCACGACGATCACGGTCAAGTTCATGGGCAGCAAGGCCATCAACGGCCGCATGTGCGAGCTGGGAAACCTCGTGGCTTCATTCTGCGTGGTACGTATAGTTGTGTCCCTCGCGAGAGGGAGGAAGAGTGAGGGAGAGAGAGAAAGAGAGAAGAAGTGAAAGAGAGGTGGAGAGAAAGAGAGGGATAGAGGGGGGAGAGAGAGAGAAAGAGAGGGAGAGAGGGTGGAGAGAGAAAGAGAAAGAGAGAAGAAGTGAAAGAAAAGTGGAGAGGGGGGGGGGAGGATGCAGGAAAGAAAAGGAGGGAGAGAGAAAGAAAGGAATATCATATATAATAATAAATAATACAATATTATATATTATTACATATACATACATACACACACACGCACGCACACGCACGCACACACACACACATAATAAAGAAACGCAAACGTTCATTTTATTCACTCTTCCTGTACTCGGTAGCGTTGATAACATCAGTAACAACCTGCGTGTTAATTCGCGTCCGCTCCCGCCGCAGGTGATCACAAAGTTCCGCTACTCGACGTCGTGGCTCGTTAACGTCATCCAGCAGGTGCTGGCCATCATCGACAGCCCCAAGGAACGCGTCAACTTCCTCAACCACATCAGCACCACCTTCAAGGACGTGCTGGCAGAGGTCGCTGAGATCAGAGACGGTGGGTGAACCATCCAGGTCCATCCTGGTCCAACCAGGGGTGTAGCACGTACCGCACTGGCTCTCCTCTTACTCCTCTCCCCTGCTCAGTTCTCCCCCCCCCCACCACCACCAACGCAATTCTTTGTTTGTCGGTCTCGTCCTCCTACTTGCCTTACCCCTGCTTAATTATTCCACCTCCGCGCAATTCGAGCACTTTGTCGGTGTCGTAGTGGATGGTGTCGAAAATTTCGATTGCCCGCCTCGATTTCGGGTCGCTCACAGGTTAATCCAGGGGCGTAGCTAACTCGTTTTGCCTGGGTTCAAAGGCACAGGCGCAGTTTGTTTTCTGGGCAGTAGACAGTGGTTTATAGAGCCCTCTATCACGACACTGATTGGCTAAAGTTACTCGTCAATCAATCCAGGTAAAGAAGTCAATTGTGAGGATGCATATATATGAAGATGATGATACTGTGGTAGTTGTGATATTGGGCGCGTTGGCTGAAAATCGTAGCATGTGAAGTCGCGAACTTTAATCTGCCGTGTAAGTTGTTGGTTCTTATTTATTGCTTATAGATAGCCAGGGCGAGTCGGACTTCATGCTAGTTCTAGATGCACAGGTGGAATTCAGCAAGGAGATCCTCAGCCTTGCCTTCAAGAACATGATAGCCCAGTAGCGTGCCACGTACTGCCTGCAGGTCACCACTTGACAACCACAGTGTGCCAAATGCTGCTCGCGTGTGGCAACATCTGACAACCACAGTGTGCCAAATGCTGCTCGTGTGGGGCAACATCTGACAAACGCAGTGTGCCAAATGCTGCTCATGTGTGCCAACATCTGACAACCACAGTGTGCCAAATGCTGCTCGTGTGTGCCAACATCTGACAACCACAGTGTGCCAAATGCTGCTCGTGTGTGCCAACATCTGACAACCACAGTGTGCCAAATGCTGCTCGTGTGCGCCAACATCTGACAACCACAGTGTGCCAAATGCTGCTCGTGTGTGCCAACATCTGACAAAAAATGGGCCGAATCCTGCTTGTGTGCCAACATCCGACAATACATGGGCCGATGCTTGCCCAGTAACCTGCGTGTGTGTATTGAATACAAGCGAGCGCAGTTTGCCATCTGCTGCTTTAACGAAGTCTGCACGATCGAACCTAGCAACCGCGCAGCAGCAGCATCGTGCTCAGCGTGGCTTCCGCAATGCTAGAGCCAGGACAGGATATCTAAGAAAACATGGAATCTATGCACCGCGCATCGGCACCTTGGTTCTGCCGATCCTGTCTGCATCGCACTCCCAAAAAAGATATGTGAAAGGATAAGGAGGTTGCAAAACGGTACGTAGCAAAGATGCCAGCAAAGACAATATCCTGGATGTAATTTTCGGAATAGGAATTTTTATTGAGTTGACCAGTTTTTTAAGTCAGTTTTAATTGCATCGAACGCTTTAATGAACAGGGGGTGCATTAGTAATATTATAGTACACACCTGCTATTCTCTCTACTGTTGTCACATTTATTCAGATTGGGGTTTTCTTTATCTTGGGAAGATTTAAGATCATTTGCTGTTGTTAATATTGTGATGCGCAGACGATCGAGGTTTTATTATAATCTATTGCATCGATGCTGCATGTACTGCCAACCTTGAATTATCCAATCCTGGAGTCAATAATTGCGTTTCTAAATTTTACCAATGATATCAAATGACAATTAAATGTCAGAGTGACAATCTGTGTAACATTAGCATACTGCTACCTCCTGTTGTGTAATTATTGTAATTTAATAGACATAGGTTAATATAACGATTAATTATTGCAGTATTTGTATATACGTTAGCATAATATTTAAATTAACTATAATAATATTCATTAATATTTTGTCAGTATTTAAATTTAAAATATTTACGTGCCTATATTTGTATTAATATTTAAGTTTCTCTGAAATCAAATGCAAATCTTGTTACCTGTCCAATAATATACTACACAAAACGTAGTAAACTGTAAAATTCAGTGTATAAAAAATAAACGTGAAGGAGAAAGTTATTGGTTATACAGATTCATATAGGTTTATTACTAACAATTCTGCTGAAAGCAGTTAAGGTTGATCCAAATTCAATTCCATAGTTTACACTCACAGAGACAGAGCCTAGACCCACATATCTGAACAACATTAAGCAGTGACGTACACACGCCCTAACACTGGCTGTTCCCTGCAATGTTTTGTCATGACAGTAATCCATATAGAATGTAATACCGATCACATACACTTCACTTCACAAACCAACTTCCGTTTTATATACATTACCCACGTCTCTCTTCACTCCGTACGCACGCACGCACGCACGCACGCACGCACGCACGCACACACACACACACACTCTCTCTCTCTATCATTCTGCCTCCCCCTCTCTCACTCACTCTCTCGCTCCCACTACCTCCCCTTTCTCTATCTCTCTCTCTCCCTCTCTCTTATCACTCCCCTTACTTCTCTCTCTCTGTCTCTCGCTCTCCGAGCATTTTACACCGAGTATCGTCGTCAAAGGCCAGTCGGTACACAGCTGCATAAATTCGTTGCCACGTTCTCCTCCGTAAATGATCGCAAGACTCTACCAACGACGCGAGGGAACCGACATCTTGGCACGGACCCGCAGCAGTAACTCACAGCACGCGTGACCGTTCCCACGGCAACGCTAAACATTTTAAATTCCTATTAGTCGAAACGCAACCGCATGACGTGCCTCGGTCCGTTACACGCACTGAAACACACTCTCGCACCACCACTGCCTACAATGTCTGTGCTAATTCTACCACTGTAGCCCCTTCGCTCCTGCTACAGGGCCTCAGTGTGGCGGGAGCGAAGATGGCTACTAGTCTGGTAGAGCTAGACCTGTGGCATTATGCGAGACAGGCTGTCGCTGCTCCGCGCGCGTCACACCAAGACACGAACCCGTCATCAACAACGCTCCACACAGCTGCGCGACAGACACGCCCTGCGCGTGGGGGGGGGAGAGAGAGAGAGAGTTCCCCTCGATTCACCCACCTCCCCCGGCACGCACGCGCACGCGCTTAACCGCTCCCGTGTTACCGCGGATCCAGAAGTCCGGCCAAATAATCCGTGACTAGTGTAACAAAATCTGTATAATATATTTATAATTAATAAAATTATCTTATTATTCAACTACCCCGTGTAAGGGCCTGCCTTTATAGTACATACAGCAGAACCAGCCCACTTATACCTATAGTCTGGCGCCGCGTCCCCCCTCAGCATCCAATTAGCTACTGCTGTCCGAGGGACGGCGCCAGTCTCGCGGCCTCTGTTCATGATCACTTGTCAACGTTTGCAAAAACCTAAAACTATAATTACAAAAGATGAAAGATGCAGGTTAACGCGCCCACCGCTGCCACCTGGTGCCGACTCGCCCACCGCTGCCACCTGGTGCCGACTCGCCCACCGCTGCCACCTGGTGGCGGCACGCCTGCCCCGCCTCGGTTACAGGCGACCTCGTAACCGCGGCGACGTCCGCGTCGCTATCGCGTCGAAGAAATAGAAACGACGGGCGCTAGAAGGCGACAACCGGCGCACTCTACGCAGAGACTACATTTCACAAAGCTCATTGTTAACATCGCGAACTCGCCGCCGCCGCCGCGTCGTCCCCGGCAACGACGACAGAGCTCGACTCGCTTTACCGTCTGCCCCGCGCGCGTGCTCGTAACCGCTGGCAACCGCGCGAGCTCCCCCGCGTCGGCCGACCAAACGACCGCGGCGTCCGTCTACGGCAACGCCCCGACGACGCGCATAATCCTCGTCGTACAAACATGGTCCCCCCCTCCCCCCAGGAGAAGCCAGAGCCCTTCTCGACGACGGAGAGAGAATCGGAGGTTTTACACTACCCGTTCACAGCTGAGCAACGCGCGAGCCGAGCTTCGTTTCTCCAACTCTCCCTCCTCCTCCATCCTCACCTAAACGCGCTCGACACGGCCTCGCGCGCGGTGGACAACGCGGCGCGGCGCAAAAACTCTCGTCCAAGGAATGTTACACGGTCTTCTAGGAAAAACAAAAACGCAGAGAAGAAAATCATACAAACTTCCAAAACGCTGTGTATATGTGTGTATATATATGTAATAACTGGTTAATAAGGAACTGCCTGATGCGTCCCCCCCCTCCCCCCACCCCACCGAGTGACCGCCGCATCAGGCCAGCGATATATTACAGTTCGGCATCATATGTGAAATCTTATGATATCCCCAAAACATGATATCTCCATGCCGGAGGGTTCGATCGGTCAAACGACTTCCCGTTTTTTCCAACGCCAACGAGAGAAATCCGACGGAAAATCGGAGTAGCGCGACGGCGGCCGTTACAGCGCCCTCTGGCGGCTGGCCGCAACGACCGCTACGCGTATGTCACCGACTGCTCCGCCAACCTTCTCCTAATTCTCTCACAGCTGCCTCACGTAATAGCGTCAGGATAGCAACACACGCGGCCACACAGCGCGCGCGCTCTCTCGCGAAATTTAACCCCCACCCCCCTCCGGTCCTCCGAAATCGAACACGCGGCGGAAAGGAAAGACGGACGCCCGTCGGAACGGACGAAAAGTTGTTCGGAACGACTTCCGGATACGGAAAACGGGTTTCCGAAAGTCCTCAGCTTTGATCCGACACTCGCGCGTCACGCCGTCATACTGCTATCACAGCTGGGATGCTTGTGCGCGCGCACGCGGAAAGGAAAAATCGCGCCGCGCCCGTCGAACGAAAGAAAGCGTCTCGCCCCCAGCACGCCGCCTCGTAATAAATTAACACGGAAAACACCAGTCCGAGAATTAAAAAACCAAAAAAAACAAAAAAATCTAGTATGTACACAGGAGGGCGCTGCTCATAGGCGGGACTCCCGGCGCCGCCGCCGTCCGGCGAAAAAAAACGCGCCTTTGAGAGAGAGAGAGACGAAGCCATCAACGTGGTCGGCATCTTTGTCTTCTCTCTCGCCTCTCTTGCCCTCCTCGTCCCGTTCGCAGACGAGCTCGGAATCGGCGACTCGCGCATGGCACTGGCATCGCCCCCTGGCGGTCGCGACGACGGCCAAAACGCTCTGCGCCGGCAAATTGTAGTCGAGTTCGAGAGACGCAAGCCGAGACGCCCGGAGACGGAGCGAGACGGCGGCGGTGGCGTCTCGCGCTTCCCCCGCCGCGCCGGGTTAGCTCTTGGGTCGGATGCCGCGCTGCGTGAGGCCCTCGAAGCGCTTGAACGTGTAGTTGATGAAGACCCAGTCCTTGTAGTTGATGTCGACGTCCAGCGGCTGAACCACTGTATGAGAGCGAGACAGAGAGAGAGAGAGAGAGCTATTAGCAGCGCCACCTGGCGACGACGCAGCAACGCAAATGCACGCACGATTACGCATTTGAACCGCGTCGCTGTCGCTGGGACAGAAGGAAGGCCGTGGGGTAGGATGAGAGAGAGATAGATAGAGAGGGAGAGAGAGAGAGAACGAGGTAGGGAGGAAGAGTACGAGGCAGGAAGAGAGGCAGGAAAGGAAGGGGAAGCAGGAAAGCAGGAGGAAGAGAAGGATGCTGCATCGCCGCGCGACCTGCACTCACGTGGCTTCATGTCGGGAAACTCGTCAAAGTTGGACGTGTCGTCGATGCTCTTCACCTCTACTGGTATCGCCGACGGCCGCTCCCTACAGAAGCACACGCGACACGCACGTTACTCCCGGCACGCAGTCAAACACGCGCTCACTCGAGGCAAACCACCGAGGTGTCCCTTATAGACAGGTGTCCGTTATGTGGAGGTCCTTTTTTTACGACACGCAGTCAAACATGCTCACTCGAGGGAAACTTCCGAGGTGTCCTTTATAGACAGGTGTCTGTTATGTAGAGGTCCTTTTTAACACGGCAAGTGTTACGCTTGTGCAGCAGCGGCGATGCCACCCACGTTACACATGATATGCAGTCAAACCTCTATACGACGCTCACTCAAGAGAAACCACAATACAAATAACCAAGTAATACTAAAATATTATGCATCAGCTGATGTCACAACCGTGAATTTTTTTTTTACGAAGGCTGCAATTACGAGATTTTTTTTTTTTGAGCAATTACGAGATTCTGCGAGCATATCAAATCTCCACCGAGGTGTCTAATCTCGAAACCCGCAGCAGCAAGAGTTTAAACATGTTAAAGGGCTCTGTGTGGCGACGTGAGAGAGATTGGCTCACCTTATGTGATCCCAGTCGACACCCTTGAAGAACTGATGACACCTGATCTCTTTGGAACCCCCGTGGTGTCCTACCCTCTGCTCCGGCGAACAGCAGAATCTGCCGGCGAAGAAAGAACACACGGTGAGCGAGAACAACGAACGAACGGTTAGCAAGAACAACGAACGAACAGTGGGCAAGGACAACGAACGAACGGGGAGCGAGAACAATCGCCCAACTCTGCAGACGATGTAATTCAGCGACATGTTTGCTGTTCCTATTAGTTGTTCACAGTCAGCTCGCCCAAGGATAACCCGCCCAAGGTCAACTGCTCAAGGCCAGGGGCCCGTTCAGGGTCAAACATAGCATCAGATGGAATGTCATATGTATTGTTACTATAGTGTATGGCTGACTTCGATGACCGCATGGTCCTTTCGCCATACCCGTGCATTTTATAAGCAAAGTTATAACTGTTTGATTTTTCCACGTTTAGCACAAATAAACATCTTGAAAACTTGAAACTTGAGACGTACTTCTGTATGAGATCTCTGGCCTCGTTGGAGATGGGCATCTCGGGAGGGAAGACTAGCGTGTCCTTCCAGTGCATCACCTTCCGGTACGTCTCCTGAGGACTCTCCGAGCAAAACGGAGGATAGCCTGCCGGGGAGAGAAGCAAAGCAAGATTAACTAGCCGCGTTCACACGGAGCAACAAATTCGGTATTTAGTGTTCACACGAGGCTAAAATGCGCGGTCCAACAAATACGGTATTTTGTTGAAATACGCAGCTTCCCAGATGCCGAATTACTTCTCGTGCTTGAGAAATTCCGAATCTCTTGGACCGCGTATTTGTCGAGAGCCAGAGTTTACACAGAGTTGCTGGGCATTGATTGTTTAATTTGAATTGTTCGCTTGATTGTTTGCTTGGACGCATTGTTTTTTTTCCAACTCGCAGCTCGCAAGTAACTAAATACGGCATTTCTGAAGCCGCGAAACAGCGTGTGAACGCTCGGGTGGAGTAAGTCGCGAATTTGTCTCAGCTTCGGTATCTCGCGAATACCGAATTTAATAAATACGGAGTCTCGTCTGAACGCAGCTACTGACTGACCCGATACAACAATGGTTCCGGAACAATGAGATGTGATTGAGCTCAGTAACGCCCCAGCGTCACCTCGCCTTCGGAAAGTAACCGCTTTCATCTTCTTTCATTTCACGTCCTTACATATAAAGAAGTTTATTGATATAATCCTTGATCGAATCCATGTAATGAATTTTCCAAACGAGAAGCGACCGCTAGCACTGCTGTAATACCGTCGAAAGACAGAGAAGTAAATATACATGAATAAGCTATTGTTCTATTTTGGTATACAGGCTAACTGTGTAAAGTTATGACCCGGGACTAGACAGTGGTAGAATTAGCCAATTACAGACAGTAACGTAGAACGGAGTGACCACAAACAATAGGTAGGCGTGTCTACCTATGTGGGTATATAACCGCGTGTTCGACTAGAGAGAGATCGGAGAGAGTCAGACAGACATTCTAAGATATACAAGATTGGGTAGAGAAGGCTACGAGACAGCAATAACCTCGTAATTTGTGATGTTACTCGCGCACATCCACTGTACGCGTTTGCCCCGCTATGGGCTTATACATAGTTAATGCAGTACAATTAAAGACAATAACTGGATACGTATATCATAGTTGTTATGTTCTTTATAACCTGTATTTAAATAGACGTTAGCAAAGGGTGTAATACACACACTCACGCGTAACCACTAATACGATCACGGGTAGTAATCGACGTCCCTATACTACTTCAGGTCAGGCCAGGCTCACAGAGAATAGCTACCCGCACGATAATATTCATACATCATCACACGCGCACACTCTCATCTCATCTTCGCGACAGTCATTTTGGTAATGCCGGTGACACCATTGCTGTATCTACGACGATGCCCGCAGACCAACCAATCGCGGCTCTGTGCGGCTCATCGCCGCGACGACTCGCGCGCATGCTCACCTATCAACATCTCGTACATGATGACGCCGACTGACCACCAATCACAGCTCTCCGTGTAGCCGGTCTGCATGAAAACCTCGGGGGCGATGTAGTCGGGCGTGCCGACCGTCGAGTACGCTAGCGCCCTCCTGTTTCGCTTCCAGCTCTCCGCCCGCCGCTTAGAGTCCATCGGACTGGACGCTGTTGCAGCGAGTACACAGCATTATCGTACACGTATGTTATATATTATATGTATTATGTAATCCTACTCAACAATGTTAACAACGAGCAACCCTTTAGTATTGCATACGTATTTATACGCACGCACGCACGCATGCACGCACGCACGCATGCACACACACACACATACGTACACACACTATGATACTTAACCTAATATTATTATATAGCTGTCATGTAAATTAAAATTAAAAGTATGCATATTTCACATTCAATACATGTAGCTGTGTAATGGCAGGAGCGGAGCTACGACAAGCGAACGCTCGTGTCGCGGCAGCCGCGCTACTTACAGAAGTCCGTGGGCTTGGCTTGCGAAAGATCTCGGTAGAAGTCTGTGCGATGCGACTTCTTCAGGCCTGTGCAGAGCCCAAAGTCCGACAGCTTAATGTGACCCTGCAATGGTAGCGGCGAGCGGTGAGTCGCGTACCCAACACAGCGAGCGAATACGACGCGAACGCAAACGCAAAACACGCAAAACGCATGAAAGCAAACGCAAAACAATGCGAACACTTAAAACACTGATGCAATCCCAGCTCCTTTATAGCAAGGTATTCATTTCCCTTGTGGGAAACAACGGAACAACTTGCCATAAGGGAAACATAAAAAATAAACAAATTTTAATAAAGGAAATGTGACGAAAAATAGACCGAGAGGAAACCCCCGAGAAGATCGATCGCTGCCGCCAAGCCTTCCCGAACAAGCGAACATCTCTGCGCCCGCGGGCGATGGAGCTACCTTTGCGTCGAGCAGCAGGTTGTCCGGCTTGATGTCGCGATGGATGAAGCCGAGCTTGTGTATGGAGTTGATGGAGAGCACGGACTCCGCTACGTAGAACTGCGTGCACTCCTCCGTCAACGTGTCCTTCTTCATGAGCAGCGTCATCATGTCACCTGTGGCGGGAGACAGTGTGTGTCATTAATGTCACATACGCACAGAGACATGAGGTGTCATCAGGTCACCTATAACAGGTGTCATACAACGTGTCCTTCTTCATGAGCAGCGTCATCATGTCACCTGTGGCGGGAGACAGTGTGTGTCATTAATGTCACATACGCACAGAGACATGAGGTGTCATCAGGTCACCTATAACAGGTGTCATACGCGCCCTTCTTCATGAGCAGCGTCATCATGTCACCTGTGGCGGGAGACAGTGTGTGTCATTAATGTCACATACGCACAGAGACATGAGGTGTCATCAGGTCACCTATAACAGGTGTCATACGCGCCCTTCTTCATGAGCAGCGTCATCATGTCACCTGTGGCGGGAGACAGTGTGTGTCATTAATGTCACATACGCACAGAGACATGAGGTGTCATCATGTCACATATACGATACAGACTGACAAGGCGTCATTAATGTCATCTATGCAGAGAGAGACAGTGTGTCATGTCACCTACACAGACAATGAGACAAGGTGTCATGTCACCACATATATAGAGAGAGAGAGAAAGAGAGAAAAGTCGTCAACATGTTACCTGTACACGCATGCACGCACGCACGCACGCACGCACGCACGCACACAGATAATAACACACACATTAATATCACCTACAGATAGACAGTGTCATTAAGTCATCTACATGCGTCACACACCAAGAAAAGAACAATATGTCCTCAACGTCAAATGTAGAGACACACACACATCACGTCACCTACGTAGAGAAAATTTTTGAACGTGTCGTGAATATGATCCCCCGCCCCGCCCGTGTCGAGTTTGTATCCCCCGCCCATGTAGAGTTCGTATCCCCCGCCCATGTAGAGTTCGTATCCCCGCCCATGTCGAGTTCGTATTCCCGCCCATGTAGAGTTCGTCCAGGGAAAAAATCTCCCAAAAATCGCTCAGCAACCACTCAACGCTCTCATGTCATCACGTTGTCTACCAGTGAAAAAAATACACGGGGCTCGGGGCGATTTAGCCCCCGAAATGCCAAAAAGAGCCCCCGTAATTTTGCATAGAGTTCAATGCAAACCAAATTTTAGAGTGCTATTTTCATGCACGCGAGCTTGAAAAGTAGCCCCCGAAAAATAAATTTTTTCCCTGCTACCTACCTCCGGGTAGAAACTCCATGATGAGGTACAGATTCTGCGCGTCCTGGAAGCTGTAGTACATCTTCACGACCCACGTGTGATCCGCCTCCACGAGTATGTCGCGCTCCGCCCGCACGTGCGCCACCTGGCGAAGACAAAAACAAACGCTCGAAAACTCCGCGTCGATGTTAGCGAGATAAGCTTCGCGATGCCTTCGCCTGTACCCCGAACGGCTACGCCACCCAATCGAGGATGTAATGTGCGCAATGACAATGCCCGTCGCTTGCCGACTGCCGCCGCCGCCGGCGCCACCTACAGGCGAAGAGAATACCTTGGGCGTTCGTCGTTGATTGGTCTTTAGGGGAAATACGAACATGCAGGGGGGTGACTGACGGCACAATCTACGGGTGAGACGAGTAGGGGAGATCGTTAGCGAGAGGATCGTTGTTAATTGGTCATTAGGCCAAAACAAAATATATGTGTGGTTAACGTTACATGCCGAAAAAAAATAGGGTAGGTAGGTAGGGAAAAC
>NW_014577713.1:299318-301427 GCF_000485595.1 Priapulus caudatus
CTATGTTTTGTTTTGGTCTTAGCGGCGACGGTAATTAGCGAGCGGGGGGGGGGGGGGGACCTACCTGTTCCTTTTCGAGCATGTCCGACTTTCGCAGGATCTTCATTGCATAGGTGTGTCCCGTGTCTCGCTTCTGCACGAGGCGAACCTGTGGGGAGAGAGAACGAAGAAAAAATATGTGAAAAACGCGCCGCACTCGCGATTGTTCGTTCGCTCGTTCCCTGCGTCGGCCGTCGTAGATGGAATGCTCGTGTTTGTGAAAATGTCCTGCGCCAGCATTTGTTTGTGTGCGTGCGTGAGTGAGGGAGGAGTGAGCGTGCATGCATGCATACGTGTGCGTGCGTGTGCGTGCATGTACGTGTGCATGCGTGCGTCTGTGCGTGCGTGTGTACTTCCGAATAAAATTTCCTGTTTAACGTGCGTCATGAACAAATCTATACAACTACGCTGCCGCACACTGTTTACTCTTTGAATATTGCTTGGATACTCTCGTGGAGCGAGTGCGGGCGCGCAGTAACCGATAGCTAAACACAAGTAATCCTGGCTGCTGACTCACGCGATCTTACGCACACACTATTCAATATAATTGCTCACAATAAAAACCCGCACTCGTATTGGCGTTCTACGAGCACGGAGAAAAAAACACGGCGGGCAATATAATTCGAAGGGGTTTATTTTCCTCTGCGTCGCGGACAAGCTTTTGACTCGCCGCGTGAATGGGTTATTATTCTCTCTCAGTGGTTATACTGCAGAGAACACAACTCGGCTATAACTTCAGCTGTCCCACCTCAGCGTACCTTACTATAGACATGACCTTAGACTAGCACAGTCATGCTCAAGAGGTCGTTGTCGTATCAGGTACTACAGATATGTACCCGAGTCATAATATATGTATACACAAAGTGTACCAGACTTGTACTACAGAAGTGTACCCTAACCCTAACCATAAACATACCTCATATAAAAATATAAACATAATACTAAACAACCTAAAACTACCTCGGGTACATATCTGTAGTACCTGATACGACAACGACCCCATCTGCCACAGTCATAGTTATTAGTACCCGATACTCTCTCTTCACCCCCTGATCATACCCTTCCCCATGCCTGATACCCTTGCAAACCCCCTGATACCATCCCCCGATACTCTTCACACCCCCTGATAGGCTGATACCCTCCCCCACTCCTGGATACCTTCCCCACCCCCTGGTAGTCTCCCACCTTCCGATACCCTCTCTCCAAGAACCAAGCCCCTAACCCATTCCCTCCCCCCGTGGGTACGCATCTCTAGCTAAAACGCCGTAAGAACTCGCTGACGCACGCACGCCTCCCCCTATACATGCAGGCCCGCTCGCAACCACCATTGATTTCTCGTAAACGCACACGGCTTGTTTACGACATCGACAAAACGAAACCGAACCGAACCGAAGTGAAATGCGACCAGACGCAAAAAACGTGGGAGGGGACGTCCGAAAAAGCGAAAAGGGGGAGGTGGGGAAGAACACCCAAGCAGCCACCAGACGCAAAATGGGGAGGTGGGGAAGAACACCCAAGCAGCCACCAGACGCGAAAACGCGGGCGGAAAGCGAGAAGGGAAGCGGGGCGAGGGAACACATTCGCAATCCCTGGCGAGGGACCGAACCAGACCGGGACCGGCGCAGAGATTGCTAGTAATCACACCGGCGAAGATCGTACGAATGTATGGTGGTGTGTGTTTACAATCAATCGCAAGGGGTTTCAATATCAGCAGTGCCAGTATAGAACCAACAAGGATCGTAAGAATGTATAGCGGTGTGTGTTTGCAATAATCAATCGCAAGGGGTTTCAATATCAGCAGTGCCAGTATAGAACCAACAAGGATCGTAAGAATGTATAGCGGTGTGTGTTTGCAATAATCAATCGCAAGGGGTTTCAATATCAGCAGTGCCAGTATAGAACCAACAAGGATCGTAAGAATGTATAGCGGTGTGTGTTTGCAATAATCAATCGCAAGGGGTTTCAATATCAGCAGTGCCAGTATAGAACCAACAAGGATCGTAAGAATGTATAGCGGTGTGTGTTTGCAATAATCAATCGAAAGGGGCTTCAATATCAGCAGTGCCAGCA
>NW_014577713.1:302775-303857 GCF_000485595.1 Priapulus caudatus
TCTCTCTCTCTCTCTCTCTCTCTCTCTCTCTCTCTCTCTCTCTCTCTCTCTCTCTCTCCACCCCCTCTCACTCTCTCTTTCTCATTCGCTCACTCTCTCTCTCTTTCTCTCGGCGCACTCACAGCAACTCTTTTTTTTCTTCAGAGTCAATTACATGCCACACAGTTCTGTGTGCACGCGAGGCATCTCGGTTGTCTGCACACTCCCCGAGCAACCCAGTTTCCTTCAGCCTTAATTACACTCCACATGCACAGTTCTATACAGCAACTACAACATCCCAGCTTCCTGCAACATTACGCATTACAGCTATATTCAGCCTGATAAGTACTACTCGCTACCCCCCCCCCTCTCTCTCTCTCTCTCTCTCTCTCTCTCTCTCTCTCTCTCTCTCTCTCNCCGCGACGACACCCGCCCCCACTCGCCGCCACCAGAGAGCGCCACCTCACCTCGCCGAAGGCGCCGCGGCCGATGACCTTGAGCGACTCGAAGTCGTCGACGCCGAGCGGGATCGCTTGAGTCGCAGGAACTCGGTCTCCTTGGCTGCGTGCTGCGACCGCTTCTGCTGCTTCTGCTCCTCGCTCAGACCCTCCTCGCTCATGGAGTTCTCCAGCCGCCGGATCCTAGAGAAGAGAGGAGAGAGAGAGAGAGGAGTTAGTAACAATCAGTATGTGCTTACACTGATACATAGTTACACCCCTCCTCACTCAGAGAGTTCTCCAGCCGCCGAATCCTAGAGAAGAGAGGAGAGAGCGAGAAAGAGAGAGAGAGAGGAGTTAGTGAAGGCCAGTATTCTTACACTGCTATCCTTACACTCAGGCTCTACATCAGGGGAAGACAGCAGGAGGACTTGCTACCCTTACAGCAGGGGGGGGGGGAAGACCGTGTTCGTGATAGCTAGTATCCTTATAGTTATATTGTGACCCTTAATTACTGCTCCGCGTACACGGCTACATATCTATACCCTCTACAGCAGGGGAAGACAGCAGGAGGACTTGCTACCCTTACAGCAGGAAGAAGACAGTGTTCGTGATAGCTAGTATCCTTATATTGTGACCCTTAATTACTGCTCCGCGTACACGGCT
>NW_014577714.1:0-3377 GCF_000485595.1 Priapulus caudatus
TACTGTGTCCGATTTAAGCTCAAGTTCGATGAGTTACGCGTAGTAAATCGTAGGTATTATAAGGCTAGTAAATGACGACTTTCCCTTGTTTATTGTTGTCACACTCCTTCCCTTTATCTACTCCTGATACCGTCAATACGTTACATTTTCGCCATGTGGCGTCTGCCTCCAAGACCTTGTCTACAAGTGTCACGTCATCAAATCGTTTAGCTTGATTCTCCCTTATCTTGGCTGGGTCTCCTCCTTTCTCGCAACGAAATAACTCGATGTCCAGCACCATACTTGTTTAATAAAGTATAAATTTATTATTTAACTTCTGATACACCGGCAAATCTGCAAGAAATTGCATCAGATCGATAGTCGCTCCACCTGGTGTGTGACTTGTTTTGTATGCCGATTGTTTGTGACGACGCCTGGCATTGTGGGAGAATAATGTTTTAAATGTTGTAATTTAGCAGTTTTATACTATTTTTAATGTTATATACATCTTTTACGGCAATAATTGATCTTTGTAATAATATCCAGCTACATATCACGTGAACTATAACGATAAATATGTATTAAGTGTGGTTATCTGTTTGTGTATAAACTTATAGGAAGTTGTAGTCTGCTACCGGAAACCAGACGTGGCACTGGAAAAATGGCAGCTCCCAATAGCATGTGGTCTTGTCTGTTGCGGCTTGTTAGTTACGGGTTTCTCTTGATTCTGGTAAGCAAATATAATGATACGTATATGGTGTAAAAGCCGGTTAATTACTACTTTATTTCATTACTGAGGTGATTATTTACTTATCCTCGTAGCTTTGGATTATAAGTCTAATCATCTCCGATCCGAGATCGTCGTTCACAAAATTGAAAATATTGACAACGTGTGCATGTACTCAGTAATGTGATGTAGGCTTTACGTGTAAAGTCCACTATGTTGACTACTTAGTAGTTAGCTGTGCGTTCAGGAATAAAACAAGTTGCAATTCTACTTCACTCTTAAATCTAAATTTACACATGTCATTTACTGATTTAGTTACACCTGAACTCGAAATTGATATGCACATTTATAAATCATCAACTGATACTGATAGTGATATACCCATACTGTACCAAATACGTGGTTACTGCTAAAAGGTGTACATGTATGCATTCCATTAGATAGATAATTTACTTGTACTTTCAGATTCTGGCACCAACACAGGCAGGTAGGAGGGGCAATGTCGAAGAATTAAGTGATATCAAGGAGTTCAAAAAACTTATCCGAGTGAAAACGAACGTTTTAATCTTATTCACACCTTCTCGTGAGTATACTATACGTATTACCAGTTTTGCATTTTCATATTTTATTATGTTATGCATATTTGTATTATGGTTGTTTATGTATTAAATGCAGCCATTGTTTTGATGCTAGTTAGGTTAATTTATAATAATATTGTGTTATGTACATTATGTTATGTTATGTATCGTCAAAGGTTAAACCGACCAGGCTCTCCGACTGTTACACGGCGGAGGAGCCTGACACCCTTCCATACGAAATGCCTGGTAGCTTGAAAACAAACTCCGAATTTCGTAAAATTTCGTAAATAAAACAATGTATTACCACATTTGACCTCACCTGTTACATGTTGCAACTATCGCTACACTTCTTAATTACTATTTACTTCGAAATACACGTTAAAATAAGAGAATTTTGAACAGCTATATACTATTTGAACGTTGTAAAACGCCATTCTAGATGTTCTTATGTCTCTTCCTGTACGCGAAAATTCACGAACTTTCGCTACGTATTATGGGAAAATGGCGGCGTTTTTTTGAGTTTTATCTTATCAATTTATAAACAATTACTCGCTGACACGTAAGTACATGCTCAGTGATAGCGCACATATAATAAATCGAGGCGTGGAAGTACAGAGAAGCTGTAAGAATCATAAAAAGTTAGATAATTTAACGTTAAATAGCAGCGCACGTACTGCCAAACAAAATTCTAATGCGTCGGTTTGTGACCCTCTCGCCACGTAGTGTTAAGCGAGATGGGAACTTGTGGTTAGTCAAAGGTATACTTTAATGTTTTCAGTCAGAAGAGAAGATGCTAAATTTTTGAAAGATTTTGACGAGGTGGCAGAAACTGTCAGGGGTCTCGGAACGCTAGTGACAGTAGATTGTAGGTAAGTTCTGGTAAGATTCCTTAGCTAGGAATTCGCAGTCTAGTATTAATTCTAGTTATATGTACATTCGTAGTCATGTTTAATGGTGCCCAAATCCTCCATTTAATTCAATGCAGGTTGATTTGGTTTTAGGTTTGATCATTTTGATATTTGATATGAAATGGGTTTCGAATTTTATTTATTATATGATCGTATGCATCTATCTGAACATATATTGAGATGTTTAAATATGTGTATTGAATATTGCAGTGAGGCCAAGAAGCTGTGTAAATATGTCAAAGTGTTGTCTGCTAGCTCCGTTATCAAACATTACAAGTAAGTTACGTGTATACACAGTTTTTACCTTGGAAAGACACAGATAGTGATACCTTCTAATTCAAACTCTTGTTGAACAATCAAATTCTGCTCGACTACGTGGCATTACACAGGATTGTTGTGTTTTGCACTATGATACGTTTTTATTGATCATGATAATAATGTGTAGAGATTAAATTGCAAACGTGCGATTATCATTCGTGCATTGATTTAAAGTCGTTTCATATTTCGAACAGAGATGGAGAGTTCAATAAGGACTATGACAGAGCACTTACTTACAAGGTACAGCACGTTAAAATACATTTGTAACATTACCTCACGGTGCATATTTCAGTTCATTAGCTCAAATAGTTACAATCAAAATATGCCACTACAGTGTTTTCTGCCAGCCAGCCATGGCTGACACCACCTTCATTATTGCTGTCATATGTGACTCAGACTTGCTAAGCATGGCTGCTATATATATATATATATATATATATACATATCTGTAGATATATCTGTCACCAGGTATGGGTTTCACTGGCCTGTGTCATAGTTGTCATCGGCTGTGGCTATCTCCATGTATAGGGCTAACAGTGAGTAAATGATTAGTTGTTGTTGCTGCATTTCAGTCGATGATGAACTTCATGAAAGATCCGACGGGAGAGATGCCGTGGGATGAGGACGAAACTGCGCAGAGCGTTCTCCACATAGAAGATGCCACGGTGAGAGACAGGGGAGAGAGAAGGGTAGGGGGGAGGGGGGAGGGTGGGACCGTGGCAAGGGAGAGGGTGGGGCAGTAGAGCGGCGGAGAGAGAGAGAGAGAGATAGGGGTAGAGAGAGAGAGAGAGAGAGAGATATAGAGAGAGAGAGAGAGAGAGAGAGAGAGAGAGAGAGAGAGAGAGAGAGGAGGAGGAGGAGGAGGAG
>NW_014577714.1:4100-6200 GCF_000485595.1 Priapulus caudatus
AATATATATATATGTGTGTGTGTGTGTGTGTATATATATGTAAATGTGTATGTGAATTTGGCTGTGCATGCATGCATGCATGTGTGCATTATATTTAATATTAAAAATTATGGTTATATAGCTTGCTGATAGTTCATAGTACATATTGCACAATAGTGATCAGTGTAGGTAACAGCTGTTAGTGAGTACGGGTATCCAGACTGCAGCTAATTTAAACATTTTATGGGTTGCACACGTGTGTCCACTACGTAAGCTTTACGTTGACAGGGTGTGGATTCTGTAAGAAGCTGAAGCCGGAGTTTGCAGTTGCCGCCACGCTGGTGAAGAACAGAGTGGTAAGTGTGATCTCCCATCCCTTCAACACGCGTTGTCTACCAAACCTCGGGGGAGACTTTGCAAACCTGAAAACTAAACGTGTAAATTTCGACTAGAAAAGAGTCTGTGCACTGATATTTTGTGTGGATTTTCGCGATCGAGGCCCTGGGATAAGGTCTTGCTGCGACCTTTTGCAGGTCCTGGCCGGAATGGACGTGAACAAACCGGAGAATTCGATGGTGAACGCTGCCTTCAACATCACTGGCTATCCGACGCTGCTCTACTTCGAGTGAGTTACCCCCCCCCCGTGCACGCTCACTGCTCACGTTTTAAGTTTGGAACTCGTACCTCTCGGGGAACAAGCCATGGCTAGTCCCAACTCAGTCAACCCTCCACGCTTCGATCCCCAGGGTTGGAGTCCCACTTCGATCATCACTAGGGACTTCAGGCCGAAACGGCCAGAGTTCCAGTTCTACAAAAATAGGGAAAAGTTGTTAGGACGTTAAAGTGCATGGAGTATATTAATACTAGTATGTAAAGAAATACATATAATAATAACATATATAATAATAATAATAATAATAATGAAGCTTGATATAAGGCTTGATATAACTCTTGAACTTGCGGCGTAAGCCTAGAAGGAATTGCTGATGTTGCATTGATTGTTCTCGATTCTTCTCCAGGCGTGGAGCATTCCTGTACAAGTACGGAGGCGAAAACACGCAGGACGGAATCGTCAAGTGGCTGGAAGAGTAAGTGGGATTCTTTGAGCATCTTTCAAATGTTGAAATGCGTGCCGACATTCAGGCTGTAATGGCGCGTAGAATCTTTCTATCATATACCTCGCTGACCCTTCACCGCCTCGCTGACCTTTCACCGCCTCGCATCTGTGTATCATATACTGCACTAACTAAACCCCTCGTCTCGCATCTTTGTATCATGTGCTGCACTGACGAAACCCTCACTGCTTTGATATAACCCCTGACACCAGTGATACCTCACTGGCTAAACCCCTCGTCTCACATCTTCGCATCATATACCTCGCTGATGTAATGCTCACTGCCTCGCATCGTTGCATCATATACCTTGCCGCCTCGCATCGTTGTATCATATACCTTGCCGCCTCGCATCGTTGTATCATATACCTTGCCGCCTCGCATCGTTGCATCATATATACTTGCTGACGAAAGCCGCGCCGCATAGATGTAACCCCTGATACCAGTTATACCTCGCTGACGAAACTTTGTCTCATATTCTGCACTGGCAAAACTTCTCGTCCCACATCCTTGTATCATAGGGCGTGGTTGTTTGGTCGGATCCACGGATCTCGATCCACTGGATCTGTGGATCTGACTGTTTGTTTGGTCGGATCCACGGATCTCGATCCACTGGGTCGAACCCTAACCTCAAAAAAACGCAAACTCAATTTCAACGGTTCGCATTTCGCTGTGACCTATCACGGGATGGTTCATAACAAAGAACAAGCTGCGATTGGCTGAGGCATGGGCCGTCGTATTGGATCCCCTTCGAATCCACCTCGCTAGCAGGGTCGGGTTCGGTGGATCGAGATCCGCGGATCCGACTAAACAAACAGTCAGATCCACGGATCCAGTGGATCGAGGCCCGTGGATCCGACCAAACAAACACGCCCATATACAGCACTGACAAATTCCCAATTTCGTCTCGTATCTTTCTCACGAACGCCTTCTCCCTCGGCTTCCTTTCAGCCCGAAGCCGCCGCAGGAGGTGCCGCAGGAGGCTGAGTGGTCGGGCGAGGAGTCGGAC
>NW_014577714.1:6524-8707 GCF_000485595.1 Priapulus caudatus
GCACAGGGTGGCAATAGAACACGCCTCCTCCTCCGCCGTCCTCCTCCTGCCTCCTTCCCTCCTCCCTCCACTCTGCTCCCTGCCTCTCCGACGTTCCCGCGGTACGCGTCACCGCCTAGCTCCTCAGCATGGCGGCGGCCTGCATTAACTCTGGCTTCATCTTCTTGCAGTGGCCGACCTAGGTGATGCATAGAAACGCTCCTGCCCTCGCTCCTCTCCCTCCCTCCTCTCCGGCTCCGCCGGTACGCTGCACCCCTAGCTCCTTCAGCGTGCCGCGCGGCGCTGCGTTAACTCTGGCTTATCTTCTTGCAGTGGGCCGCACCAGAGCGGCATAGAACACCTCCTTCCGCCGCCTCCGTCCCTGCCTCCTCCTCCCCTGCCTCGCCCTCGGCCTCCCTGCGCCTCCCCGTACGGCTCGCACCCCTACTTCCTTCAGCGTGGCAGCGGCCCCTGGCGTTAAGCTCTGGCTTCATCTTCTGCAGTGGCCGCACCAAGGCGGCATAGAAACATGCATCGAGCGTGGACGTGGGGGTGGGTGGCCGCGACGAACTCGGTCGAAGTTCTGTCGCTTCGTCGAAGGTGGACGTCTGACGTCCGAATCTCCCTCGCCCGACAGCAGCCTCGCTGCGGCACTGGGCCTGGCGGCGAGCTTCGGGCTGAAAAGGGAGCGAGGGAGAAGTGCGTTCTCGAAGATGCGAGACGAACAGAAGGAGGAGGAGGTGTTCTATGCGCCCTGGTGCGGCCACTGCAAGAAGATGAAGCCAGAGTTAACGCAGGCCGCTGCCACGCTGAAGGAGCTAGGGGTGAGCGTACGGGGAGGGGAGGTAAGGATGGCTGTCGCAGGGCGAGTGTGTGTGCGGGCAAGGGGGGGGGAGGTAAGGAGGAGGGCAGTCGCGGGTTAAGCGTGTATGTGTGGGCACGGGGAGGACAGGAAGGCAGGGAGAAAAGGGGGAGGGGAGGAGGAGGTTACCTTAGTTCCGTAATTCCCCTCACGATGGCGCTACGTGATCTGCGACAGGTGGAGGGCACGCTTGCTGCGGTGGATACGACGAAGGA
Organism: Priapulus caudatus; assembly: GCF_000485595.1. Lineage (NCBI taxonomy): Eukaryota > Metazoa > Priapulida > Priapulimorpha > Priapulimorphida > Priapulidae > Priapulus > Priapulus caudatus. Next base: position 7,581 of record NW_014577714.1, read on the forward strand.
GAATGCTCTCGGCCAGCGATTCGATATCAAGGGCTTCCCGACGACAAAGTATTTTGCGGACGGCGAGGCGAAGTACACGGTGAACGACCGCACGGCCGACGCCATCGTTGAGTTCATGAAGGAGTGAGTCGCTTCTCTGTGTGTGTGTTTTGTTTGTTTGCTGTATTTTTGTTTCGATTGTTAACTCGTTTCTTAGTTCGCTCATTTATTCGTTTTGTATGTTTGTTCGTTTGTTTGTCATTCCTTTTTTGTTTGTCTGTTTTGTTTGTTTTTCCAAATTTTTCTCATTCTCAGTTGCGCAGTGATGTACCCATCAACCATTGTGTTCTGAACCTGTTAGAACCAATAAAAAAATGTAAAAAAATGTAACGGTGTTTGAAAAATCTCTGAAAGCAACTCGCTATGCGCTTTCCCGATAATTTTTCGTTTCGGCGGCAACGTAGCCTGTAATAAAAAAACCTGTGTTCAGGGTGCAAATATTAATGTCCCGAGTCAAATACTCTCTGATTTACTGTCGGAATTCCTGATTTTACATAAGCAGGAGCATGCGTGTGACTCCCTGAAAATTCTGCTATACTAACTAGTTCGTTCCAGAGCACGGCCTCATGGAATTACCGTATTTTTTCAGCAAATGCCCAAACAAAATTTGGCAGACATGCAACTGCACGAATCTTCAAAATAAGCACATGCGTTAGTTTGTTTGCATCTTTAGTTTTAACTTCAGACTGCGGACTCCCTCATTTTGCTGCAGACTCCCTCTTTTTGAGGGCAGGGAGTCCGTCCCTTGTTCAAAAGTTAATTTCCACCCCTGTTTGTGTCGCCCCCCTAGCCCGAAGGAGCCCCCGCCGCCGCCGCCGCCCGAGCCGGCGTGGAGCGAGGTGCTGAGCGACGTCGTTCACCTCACTGACGACGATTTCCGAACGACGCTGAAGAGGAAGAAGCACGCCCTCGTCATGTTCTACGCTCCCTGTAGGTGTCGCCACTGTAGGCACGGGGAGGAGGAGGGGAGCTGGGTTCGTGCGCGAAGATAGTGAGAGAATGTAGGGTGTGTGTGCGGAGCAGGAGGGGGGAGGAGGAGGGGAGCTGGGTTCGTGCGCGAAGATAGTGAGAGAATGTAGGGTGTGTGT
>NW_014577714.1:8933-14909 GCF_000485595.1 Priapulus caudatus
TGTCGCCACTGTAGGCACGGGGAGGGGGAGGGAGGTTGGATCGTGCGCGAAGATTACGGGAGAATGTAGGGTGTGTGTGCGGAGCAGGAGGGGGGAGGAGGAGGGGAGCTGGGTTCGTGCGCGAAGATAGTGAGAGAATGTAGGGTGTGTGTGTGTGGTGCAAGAGGGGGAGGAGGAGGGAGAGGAGGAGGAAGGTGGGTGGAGGGGAAGCAGGGATTTGTGCTGGGAGTGGGAGCTGTGGTTTTTTGCAGGAGCAAGGTAGGGAGAGAGAGATGGATTTGTGTTGAAGGAGGGTTGGGAGGAGTGTGTGAGTTTTATGCAAGAGGGTAGGGAGAGTGTGCGAGAGGTGGGGGAGGAGAGGTGGCATTGTGTGACCGAAGGAAGGGGGAGGGTGGCTCTGTGTAAGAGGGAAGTGTGTGGGAAAAGCTTGGGGAATGTAGGAGGATGGAAGACTGTGCGAGTGCAGTGGGTAGGATCAGGTAAAAAAATATAATTTATTTTTCGGGGGCTACTTTTCAAGCTCGCGTGCATGAAAATAGCACTCTAAAATTTGGTTTGCATTGAACTCTATGCAAATTTCCGGGGGCTCTTTTTGGCATTTCGGGGACTAAATCGCCCCGAGCCCCCGTGTATTTTTTTTACTGGGTAGGATACATGTTTGAAGCATGCTTACGCATGTTGCGGTGTTGTTGTGGCATACGTATGTACATATGACGCTAGCCTCACCCTGGTTAACTAATATCTTGCAGGGTGTGGTCACTGTAAGAAAGCGAAGCCAGAGTTCCAGACAGCAGCTGCGAAGTTTGCAGAAAACCCACGAGTGAGTTTCTGTATGTGGAAACAATTCCGGTCTCGGCTTGCTCTGTTCGAATATACCCTCTTCCTTTCTCTGTCTATCTTTCTCTTTTTTAATCTCTCTCTCGCACTCTCAGTCTCACCCACTTTCTCTCTCACTCTCTCTCTTTGTCTCTCACCCACTTTGTCTCTCACTCTCTCTCTTTGTCTCTCTCTCTCTCTCTATCCCTCTTTCTCTTGCTTGCTCGCTCTTTCACGCTGTCTCCCTCTCCCACCCTGCCTCCCTCCCTCCCTCTCTCCCTTCCTCTCTCCGTTCCTCCACTACTCCCTCTCTCTCTCTCTCTGTCTATACGCCCTGACATTTCCAACTGTCATCTTACTACTGCTTTCTCGTCCACCAGGTGGCGTTTGCGGCCGTAGACTGCACCGTGAACACGGAGACGTGTAAGGAGTACGGCGTCACAGGGTATCCGACGATGAAGTACTTCAGTTACTACAAGACGGTGCAAGACTACATGGGAGGACGGGAGGTGGGTGCACCGACGCTGGCGTTACGCATTGAATATAGAGGAGGAGATGTGTGAATGGATGGGTGGATAGACAGAGACTGGTGGGTGAGAGACAGATAGATGAACCATCATGGATGGATGGATGGTTGGTTGGATGGATGGTTGGATGGATGGATGGTTGGATGGATGGATGGATGGATGGATGGATGGATGGATGGATGGATGGATGGATGGATGGATGGATGGATGGATGGATGGTTGGATGGCTGGATGGATGGATGGATGGATGGATGGATGGATGGATGGATGGATGGATGGATGGATGGATGGATGGATGGATGGATGGAGAGATGTGTGGATGGTATATTGATAGATGATTGATTGATAGGTCTCTGGATAGGTGATTATACCCCCCCCCCCAAAAAAAAACAACAACCACAAGCACATAATTTGGCAACAATCGGCAACATAACATCGGTAAAACAACACGGTTTTTTGTGGTAACATAATTTTTGCAATTAACCAACAACCAGACCTCAACGAAATGACCAACCAAACAAACAAACAGCCGCGAGCACGCGGGTGAACGCGCAACCGTCACCTAGACTGCCGCCGACATCGCACAATCGTTCACTCCCCTGTTCTCCCCGCGCAGGAGAAGGACTTTGTGCTCTTCATGACGGACCCGTCCAACCCGATGGCTCGCGAGTCTCCGCCTCCTCCGAAGCCGGAGGACTTCTGGAAGGAAGTCGAGGGGTCGGAGAACGTTCACCACCTCACGGCGGACAACTTCGACGCGTTCGTGGAGGAGCACGGGTCGACCCTCGTCATGTTCTACGCGCCGTGTGTTTGGCGCCCCCTGCTGCTGTGTCGTGCTCGTGTCCTGCTAGTTCGACGTGTCGATACTAACTCCACTTTCTACTATGCTAGGTGTTGGCTCTCTCCTTCAACTGGTGCCTTCCTCTACCAAGCTGTATTGGATCCCTCTCCCACATATTATTGGCTCCCCTCCCACACAGTATTGGCTCCCCCTCCCACACAGTATTGTCTCCCCTTCCTAGACAGTATTGACTTGCCGTCCCACACAGTATTGACTTCCCCTCCCAGACTTTATTGACTCCCCCTCCCCACACAGTACTGTCACCCCTTTTCATCCTGTATTGGCTCTCCCTCCTATGCAGTATTGACTTCCCCTCTCTCTCACCCCTCTCCCCCCGTCTTCCACTCTCACTTTTTCTTTCGCCGCACCCCCGCTGCGTCCCGCTGTACGATTCGTCAATGAAAAAGACGGCGGGAAAAACACGATCGCCGCCCGAAGCGTTGCCCTCCTCCCCAGAGGGCGCCACGAGCCGCGATGGCCGCTAAATTATTAACGTCGCCGCAAAGACGGAAATGTTTATCGCATTAAAAATGCAGCGGCAACGAAAAACGGCGAGTTTTTTTAATCGATGCGACGCGAGCTTCGGAAAGCCGCGACGCGATTGATCGCCGAGTTACCCTCGGCGGCCAATCGCGGGCCGGCGTTCGTCCCCCGCACGCGCGACCTCGCGAGTCGTGTGCTTTTTCTCCGCTCGTTTTGTTTATTTGGGTAATTATAAATGCGCGCGTTGAAAAAAACACCGAGATGTATGCGCGAATTAACTGCACCCGGCAGATAGGTGCGATATGATATGACTACTAGGCACTTAGGGTATGACTACTAGGCACTTAGGATATGACTACTAGGCACTTAAAAAAAAAAAAACCCTAACCCTAACCCTAACCCTAACCCTAAAAAAAAAAATTTTAATTAAATTAAAGTATCATATCATATCGCATCTTTCTGCCAACACCGAATTAACTACGCGGCTTGCCGAGTACAGCGGGTGACTGCGATAAATCACGCAAATGCTCTTGAATTAAATACGTCGCGAGCGCCCGCGTTCCAGTTTCGTCGGACGACGCAACGGAACTGCGACGCGGTCGCGACATCAGATGGTTCATTGTCTGCGGCGGCGACGATCGCGCGTTGACGCTGATGTTGAGCGTTCTCTTGTTCTTCGTTCTGCAGGGTGCGGACACTGTAAGACGATGAAGCCGGGTTACAGCCAGGCAGCGACATTGCTCAAGGAGCAAGGGGTAATGTATTCACACCGTTCTATTGTTTTCAATGCCAGAGGGCGCCAGGGGTTGCATTGCCGAACGTGCCCCGTGCGTACACACTAGCGAATCCTAGAAATAGTGAGAAGAAAATATTTTCGGGTTCAATCGCGATCGGCGAGATAATTTCTCGGTCGCGCCCGCAGATGGCAGCACGGGTCATGATGTGTACGCGTTGCCGCAGGTTACGGCGGCGCTGGCGGCCGTCGATGCGACGGCGGAGCGCGAACTCGCCACCCGCTTCGAGGTGAAGGGATTCCCGACGCTCAAGTACTTCGGCCAGGGGGCGCCGCCGGCCAACTACGACCGCGGGCGAACTGCCAAAGACCTGATCGCATACATGAGCGAGAGGGCAGCACCTGTTGCGGCCGCCAAGAAGGAGGAGCTCTGAGGATGGGACGGCGCGTGTACGGTGGCGGCCCCCGGCAGTTTGGCGAAACGGGGAAACGGTGGTATCAGCGGTGGCCGTGTCGGTGTAGGTGGCGCCGGTTCTGCGGACGTGCTCGGGCGCCGTCTGCCGTCTGCCTGCGGAGGAACGATTTCGCGTCCGAGCGACGGCGTCTCGCCGACGTTGCCGAATATATTTGACGATATATTGGATTCGAATGCCGGCGTTGCGTGGTATGTAAATTAGCGACGTGGAGGGATTGCGGCGGGGACGAGCAGCGGAATAGATTAACAGTCGCTGCGGTCGCCGCGCGGTCGTTTCACGATGTCGTCGTGAGGTCATCATGAAATCATCACGTCGCCATCGTGAGGTCATCACATGGTCATCGTGAGGTCATCACACGGTCATTGTGAGGTCATCGCATGGTCATCATGAGGTCATCACACGGTCATTGTGTGCTCATCACACGGTCATCGTGAGGTCATCGCATGGTCATCATAAACTCGTCATCACACGGTCATTGTGAGGTCATCGCATGGTCATCATGAGGTCATCACACGGTCATTGTGTGCTCATCACACGGTCATCGTGAGGTCATCGCATGGTCATCATAAACTCATCACACGGTCATTGTGAGGTCATCATGAGGTCATCACACTGTCATCACACGGTCATAGTGAGGTCATCATGAGATCATCACACGGTCATTGTGAGGTCATCGCACGGTCATTGTGAGGTCTGCTACGTCCGACGTGGTTCAGTGACGAGGAGATGAGAGTATATTAATGAGGAATCACGCAAAAGCTACCGTACTGTGCGTGCATCCCTCCGAAATCATTCGATCTTGCAGAAGGTAACGGCTCGATTCCCTCGTCGAGTCACCGGTGTGACAATCCCTGAAATCGCGAGTCATTTGGAGAGTGCGTAAACTTGAACTGCGGCAGGGGGTGTGATGGTGTCATCATTACATTGTTGTTTCACGGGCAGTGGGAATATAATCATGGTGATCGAGTAGAGACTAAGTGTGGGTGTGCGTGTGTGCGTGTGTGTGCGTGTGTGCGTGGCATGTGTGTGCGTGTGTGCGTGGCGTGTGTGTGCGTGCGTGCATGCGTGGGTGTGCGTGTGAAGTTTTTTTTTATACATTCTATTTCCATCGAGTAGCGGCGAGCGAACGGGCGCGTGTCACTAACACACACCACACTAACTCCCGTGTACGGCGGTCACATCACAACAAGCTAACCCTCTCCCAAGGTGTGTGTGTGTTTATCTTTTTTCTACATCGTAGAGTAGTGTTTTTTTTCTACGAATCGACGCGCGATGACGGTACTCGAGTCGGTCACGTGCGAACCCGCGTTCGATCTCGAACGCGCGCTTGTTTCTTCGTCGCCAGGAGTCTCGGCCGAACGTTTAGTGCTTTGCCAGTAGCAGACGTCCCTCAGCTGATTTAGCAGACGAGTCTATGCAGCTGTCTCTCCCACCAACGACCTAGTTTTTCTGCTGCACGCACCGCTTGTGTCTGCTTGTTTGTAGTCGCTAGCGTAATCGCTTTTCCTCGCCGAGATGGCGCCACTCCCTGGGGTCGTTACGTGGTGCCCGACGATCAACTGACGGCTGCGAGCGCACTCTCTCTCCTCATCTCTCTCCATTCTGCTCTCTCTCTCTCTCTCCTCTCTCTCGTCGTCTCTCTCTCTCTCTCTCAATCTCTCGCTCTCTCTCTCTCTCTGCGTCTCTCTCTGCTCTCTCTCTCTCTCTCTCTCTCTCGGAATCATCTCTCGTCTACTATCTCTCTCTCTCCTCTCGATCTTCTCTCTCGCTCTCTCTCTGCTCTCTCTCTGCTCTCTCTCTTCTCTCTCTCTCTCTCTCATCTCTCTCCTCTCCTCCTCTGCTCTCCTCTCTCTCTTCTGCTCAGTCTCATCTCTCTCTTCTCTCTTCTCTCTCTCTCTCGTCTTCTCTCTCTCTCGCTCTCCTCCTCTCTCTCCTCCTCGCTCTCAGGCTCTCCTGTCTTCTCTCTCTGCTCTCTCATCTCTCTCTCTTCTCTCTCTCTCTCGTTCCTCTCTCTCTTCTCTTCTTCTCGTCTTCTCATCATCTCTCTCTCTCTCTCTTCTCTCCCTCCCTCTCGTTCCTCTCTCTCTTCTCTTCTTCTCG
>NW_014577714.1:15110-19627 GCF_000485595.1 Priapulus caudatus
CGACCGCGGTCGCTCAACGCTAGACAGCTAGGGGTACTCTGGCCTAAAACATCTTAGGAGCTTGCATGAACGCCTCACCTGGCATGATTCGTCGTCGAGACCGAGACAAAAACTCGCAGAACAACGTCCTATACGAATTCAGTGTGTGTTTAATTAACCGCGCGTGGTAACAATACATTGTTAGTATAGTCGGGGCAGAGTTATTGTGGAAAGTGTAAGGGCACACCAGTGCCGAATCGCTGAGCAGCGTGTGTGTGAAGAGAGAGACGAGGAAGTAAGGAGGAGGTAGAAAACAAGTACTCAACGTAATTCACTTTCATAGCTGTATTCTAGAGATTAGTCACGCTAAAAAAGGTGGAATATCATGTTTTTATCAGGAAATTTAGAAGAAATGTAAAAACTGTATATATCCCTTTGAAGGATTCTAGGCACTGTAACTTGTGATGTGCGGCAGCATTGATAGATCTATGCCATGGGGCTAACCGTGACCTGGGAAGAAGAGAAAAACGAAAGTAAGATACCTTACCCAGAAGCCCCCCGACATCCTAGAGATCGAAACCAATTAAATTGTGACCAAAACTCTGAAATTAGAATTCACATCAAGAGTTGAAATGAGACACTATGTTGTCTTCTTAACCTTTCGAGTTAATAAAGCGTATGGCTGTTTTACATTCAATGGTTATATCTTTATATACTAGATGTTCACGCTGCACTGCTAATGCGAAATAGAGCTGACGCGATCAATTTTTTTGTGCAGTCCCACGGCAACTGTTCTGAAGTTGGTGAGCGTCCATGCTGTCTTCATCGTAGATTGGTTCAGAGTGTAAGAATATCTGCAACGAACCCTCTTGCGGTTCTCCACTGGGCTCGACACAAACCCGCTATTGCCCAGATGCCCGCGGCCAATCACAATCACCAAAAAAATTCGCTATATTATACTCCGACAGGGACCGGTATGTCCCTTGAAATTCGCACGTTCCCGACAGTTCGGTTCAAGCGCCTATAGTTCTGATTTGAATTTGATAACTAGTGAAACCTAAGAGACCATGAACGGAAAAATTTGAATTAAAATATAAATGCCTAAAATGCAGTAATGACGATGCGACTCATCTAGTGCGCACTGCAGTTACATACTTCTCTAATGATCAGACGATCTGCATCACCAGCAATCAGATCATAGCGAACACCGATCGAGCGGATATAAACTACTGAAGCCACACGGCGCATCGACGTGCACTTTGTGTTCACTTTTTGTTTTATCGCCGCAGAGGCCCGATTCGCTAACAAGTCGATGATCATCAACGCGTCAATCTTCTTTGTGAAATTCTGAAAAAATTTTCTGAAAGTACCGTAAATCGTCAACTAAGTACCACGAGTGACGTCACGTGACTGTTCTTCCCACTCGAGCACTCCGCCCGGTAGTGATACGAAGGTGAAAGAATCGGTTTCCCCTGCGTGGCAGCAGTCTGTGGTCCTCTCCTCTCTTATCGCTCTGCTCCTTTCTCACAATTTTCTGCTTCTGTGTGTCCTCAGCGTCCCATCTCTGTCTCGGCTGTAGTGTCGTCTCTCGCTCCTATCTAGGAATCAATTTGTGACCTCTCGTCGATTTCGCCCAAAGCATAATGCTTGACTTTTCGTTTGGGAAATCACCTCTTACGATAATGTAGACACTAATTTCTGCGTCTCTGAGTACATTTAATGTAGAGTCACGTTCATCATCAAATAATCTATGGAAAAATTTTAACAAAGATATATGCTATGAAAAAGTTCCAGCTCTGGGCCAAAGCTAAAGTGTCTGACGTCCACAAATTTCCGTGAAATTCTAAAACTAGTTGATTTCGACCTTTATTTTTTGTAATTTTTTTCTACATCAAAAGTTTAGAACTCCAAACGTTACTTAGTATATATGAGTATCTATCAACGGTCTCCACCCTGATAATACTACATGTTGTTACGTTGCGGTACACATTTTTGCTCACAAAAATACTTGACGATTGTACATTAACGTTCACGATTCGGTCAAACTCACCTTATTAACACATACTCGCGTCACTGTGGTCAGCGTTGCTGCACTGGTTGTGCGTGGTCGATGTCATCGTGATTTGTGTAATGGTGCCAACAAAGTGGTGCCCAAACAGTTATCTGTTTTTGATTTGTCTATTGGCCTATATTGACGATCACACACAATATAGGAAAAAGAGGAAATAATAGTAATTGTTCATCGATGTAATTATGTTTTGTGAAAAAATTATTATTAGAAGGACGCGAAACCGATATTGCTTGTGTTTTTTTAAATTCTTCTGCCAACACAAAATGTTTGTGACAATCGCCCTCAGGATCGAGTCAGTCAGATGCTTTCTACGATACAACTAAATCACTATGTCATCAACAATCAGATCTTCTACTAGTCTCCCTGTTTCTCATTCTCCCTCGCCAACTGCGCTTTGCTATCTCGTTTCGCGGCGCCTCATCGGCTTTCTCTCTCACTGGTCCGCTTCCCCTCGCTTTCATCTCTCCCTCCCCCTCCTCTCTCCTCTTCTCTCAGTCAGTCCTTCTCTCTCTCTCCGGGTCGTCTCTCTCCGTCCTCTTAGCCATTTCTCTGACTTTCTTCTCTCTCTCCTCTCCTCCATCTATCTCTCTCTCTCGATCTCTCCTCTCATCCTCCTCTCTCACATCTTGAACTAGTGTCAGCCCGTCTGTCTCTCCTCTCCTCTCATCCTCTCTCTCGCTCCCCCTTCTTCTCGCCTTTATCGCTCGCCACTCTTCTCTCTCGCTGTTTCTAGATTGCTTTTATCTCTGCTATTTGCTGCGGCGGATTTCTTCCTGCGGTTCACAAGTGTGTGTTGAATAACGGAGGTCTTTTCACGGATACTAAAGTAGAGTTTTTAATACCAAGAAACCATATCACTTTATTCAAGCAACGCTCACTGGCACATTTCATAACATCCCTACTCCAGCGCACTCACACGCAAAAATACAAAAGCATCAGACCTATAATTACGGTCGAGTAAGGAAAACATTGTGTAAGAGTGTCATATATATATATATATATATACAAGTAAAGTGTTGAAGACTTATCATAGTACCTTACAGTGCATTATATTTTTAACGTAGTAATAATATCATCGATAAGTGATTATAATAACTATTTAAATTTAAAAAATCTTAAAATTTTTAAATACAATATTAACAGTGTTAGAATCCTAACACTAACATGATACGCGTATATTATTAGATAACATTGTCTGATTTAATATCGAGAATTGACACATCATAAACGTATAACCTTATGAATTATTTAAGGTGTAGGTCATGCGTTCAAAATTTTAGGCGAAAAAATCTACTCTACTTCAAAGAATTTGAAAGGTTACAACTCATCTCTCGTACAACTCTTTTTCTATTCCCTAGAGGGCGTAAAGTGTCCTACGTGGTAGCAGGCTAGACCACGTCAACGAAACACGGCAGGCAAGACTGCCACATCTCACAACCCCCCTAGCCCCTTCCTTTCCCTCCTACGTCTCACAACCCTCTAGCTCCTCCCTTAGCTGCCACATCTCACAACCCCCCATAGTCCCTTCCTTTCCCTCCTACGCCTCACAACCCTCTAGCTCCTCCTTTAGCTACCAAATCTCACAACCTCCCTAGCCCCTTCCTTTCCCTCCTACGTCTTCCAACCCTCCACCCCTCTCCCCCCGAGCATGGTCGGTCGGTCCGGACATTCTAGTGAGAAATCTCTCGCGAGGGGCATTCATGCGAGAAAATAACGGAGAAGCGTTATTCTCCCAGCGGTCCGCCACGGGCAGCGCATGCAGCACTGCTCTACCGTCCACAACCCCCATATATATATATATATATACATACATACATAATATCTCCTCTCCCCTTCCCGCCTCGCCTCCCTTCTTTCCCTTCCTCTCCTCCTTCCTCCTCCATGATCTCCTTCTTGCTACCTCCTTCGTTAGCGTATTCTCTCCTTCAACCGCTTCCTTCTCTCCCCATCTCTGCTCGTCCATATCCGCTCGTATACCTTACCCTCATTCTGCTTCCCTCCTCATATCTCCTCCTTTCGACTGTATTTTCTCATATTATGTTCTCGACTCCACGCTCCGTTTTCCCCTCCTATCCTCTTTTATCTTCTGTCAACTCTCCTCACCTCTCCTCTCTTCTGGACTATCTCGTCTCCTTCAATCTCCATTCTCTCCTTCTCGCCTCCCCGTTTGGCCACCCATACCCTTTTCCCCTTACCATACCTCTCCCCCTTTCTACCCTCCTCTCCTCCTCCTACACCTTCCAGTGCTCTCTATTCCTACCCACACTAAGACTAGAGCATTCGCTGCAGTGCACTAAAGAAATCATTAACGAAATACGTCGAGGTGAAATGCTGCCAATGTTTTCTCGTTCTCCCTGTTTTTTCAGGACCCCGGACTGACGCATATTTATAGTTAGCGTGGTGTCGCGAAACATAACCCTATATATACACACGCGCACGCAAGCGCTCATGCACGCACGCATATATA
>NW_014577714.1:19637-22189 GCF_000485595.1 Priapulus caudatus
AAAAGTCGGATGTCGTTTCAGGGCTTCTATAGTTACGCCCGAATTACACCCAAACTTGTGTCTGATCACCTGATACATGCCATTCCGACCCTGTTTATGCGCTTGAAGCGATGAAAACTGCTTTATTTATACAAGTCTGCGCTTCAACCGTGCTATAATCCGACGCAATCGGGGCGCCATGAAGGCATGAGGATCCTCACACAGGTTCTCGCCGCGTTTTCAAGCGCGAGAAATCATAAAAAGTTTGAAAAGCAATATGGCCGCTGCCTAATGCGCGGTTTCCCCTCCAAGATGGCCGCGGCCAATTATGCGGTCAACCCTCCAAGATGGCGGCCACCGTGTGTGTGAATGCCCTTCTGAGATGGTCGCTACTGAGTGCGCGGTTACCCATCTAAGATGGCCTCCCCCTTCACGTATCGAATATTCGCTAATCCTGAGCTTTCAACTGTCATCAGCTGCAACTGTCGTCTGCAGGTGGACGCTACCTCGTGACGGGCCGGAGCCTGCGTTGCTAAGCAACATAAGAGAGAGAGAGAGAGGAGAGAGAGAGGGAGAGAGAGCGCATTTATTAATGTGGCTCTTGCTGTAATTCAGTGAGGCAATATTAATATGACCATGGCAGGAAGACTGTAAAACATTATCATAACAATTTTTGGAATGTTATCGCAGTGAAGCTGAACTTGACTCTCGCTGTAATTCAGTGACTGTGAGGGTAACATGACTGTGACCATGAAGACAGTGATACAATTTTATTAGTATTATTATTGTATTAGCATAGCTGCTAGACTTGCCTTAACGAAATATGTTGACTATTATTGTATCAGGAGTCTATCAATATTGATAGACTCCTGATTGTATGTACGTGAGTACTTCAAAGCGTTCTCTTACGTACTCGAGTCACCGGTGTGGCAGAGGCGGCGATCGAGACGTTTGCTGTATTGCAGTAAAATTATTTATTTAATTAATTACATTAATTAATTAATTATTTAATAAATTGCAGCAAATTCAGTGTATTACAATCAGGAGTGTATAATATTTATATTGAGTTTCACGTAATAGATCATAGGTAAACTAGGGCATGGAAATGCTCGTGTTTCGAACGAATCGTACTCTTCTATATTATACACTCCTGTTACTATCATGGTCGTCGCAGTATGCCGACAGCAATATGTCCAGTGTTTTCGATATTAAGACTTGTGTAAGATGGTGTGTATTATAAGCGAGACCGCGTCGCCAGCTTGGGTGTACTGTTGTTGTAGCTCTACCCGTGTTAACCCTTTGCTCCCGCCACAGGCACTACTGAACAGGCTGGGAAACAGTATAGTCAATCCTTGCAGTACGACAAACTAACTGCTGCCCGCACACTAACGCTGCTGCTATTGAAATCAGACATGGTAACACGTTCGTGTTTGAGTTTTCCTTTGCGGTCGGTTAGCGGCCGTCTTCTAACCAGATTACGAAAAGTTCGGGTTGATTCGGCAGTGACAGGATTTTTGAGGATGGCGGGCGGACGTCATCACGTGTATCTTGGCGGCTAGCGTATTTTTTTTACATTGTATCCCGGGCAGCACCTTACCCTGTCGTGCTGCAAAAGATTCACTGATATTTTCCATCACTGTTGTTCGTTTAGCCCTCTGTAGGTGTGTGGTGGCCTATAATCGATGTGACATCCCCGGCAAGCACATCCCGGGCTGTCAGAGAAAAAAAAACGTGAGGTGTATAGTGAGTTCGTGTGAAGATAATGTCCCTGGCAGCCTTTAGTGAAGATTTTCAAGACCATTTAGACCACCGTAGAGTAGCGGGAGCTAAGGGAGGGCTACACGGGTAGAGGTACTGTTGTGGGTGGTGCTGGTGGTGGTGGATGGCTTATGTGCCACGCCCCATCGTCGTGTCAGGGTTGTCGTTATTGATTGTGATATCACTGTTTCCCTTGTTTGTCCCCGCGAGCTCCCGCGGGGGGAGAAGGCCGCGCAAAGACAGAGAGAGAGAGAGAGAGAGAGAGAGAGAGAGAGAGAGAGAAGGATAGGGAGAGAACTGAAGTGCCTTTAGATGTTACACGTCGTGCAACCTTACAACAATAAAGAGAAATAAAACGAGGGTACGGGGAGATTTTGTTTGGTAAAAAATAAAGCCGGAGCGTTATGTCTTCTATCTTGTTACCGCTGAGTTACTGCGTGTGTGCGCGTGCGTGCGTACGCGTGCGTGCGTGTGCGTATAGAGATGTTCCGTGCTCATTTTTTACACGTCTTACTTACCCGCCACATCTCACAACCCTCTAGCTCCTCCCTTAGCTGCCACATCTCACAACTTCCCCTAGCCCCTGCCTTTCCCTCCTACGTCTCACAACCCTCTAACTCCTCCCTTACCTGCCACATCTCACAACCCCCCTAGCCCCTTCCTTTCCCTCTTACGTCTCACAACCCTCTAGCTCCTCCCTTAGCTGCCACATCTCACAACCCCCCATAGTCCCTTCCTTTCCCTCCTACGCCTCACAACCCTCTAGCTCCTCCTTTAGCTACCAAATCTCACAACCTCCCTAGCCCTTTCCTTTT
>NW_014577714.1:22214-28511 GCF_000485595.1 Priapulus caudatus
CAGGCGGCCAGTAGTTGTTCTTCCAAACTTTTTTATGATTTCTCTGCGCTGAAAACGCCGCGAGAACACTGTGTGAAGGATCCTCAATGCCTTGCTGGCGTCCGCCGATTCGCGTCAGATTATAGCAGGTTGAAGCGCAAGAATCTTGTATAAATACAAGCAGTTTTCATCGCTTCAAGCGCATAAACAGGGCGACTGCAATGTATCGAGGTATCATGACACGAATTTTGCGTGTAATCGGCGTAACTATGCCTGCCTTTTCGTTGACGTGGTCTAGGCCTCTACCACGTAGACAGAACTTTACGCCCTCGTAGGGAATAGAAAAGAGTTCGTAGCGAGGAGATGAAGTTGTACCTTTCAATTCTTTGAAGTAGAGTAGCCTTTCTGTTTCGCCTAAAATTGTTGAACTGCATGACCTACACCTTAAATATTCATGAAGGTTAACGTTTATGATGTGTCAATTCTCCGATATTTAAATCAGGACAAGTGTATATCTCCAATAAATACGCGTAATTCATGTTAGTGCTTAAGGATTCTAGACACTGTTGAATATTGTATTGTAAAAAATTTAAGATTTATTTATTATATATATAAATAGTTTTAATAATGCACACGATGGATATTATTACTACGTGTAAATATAATGCAACTGCTAAGGTACTATGATAAGTCTTCAACACTTTACTTGTATATATATATGACACTCTTACACAATGTTTTCCTTACTCGACGCGTAATATAGCGTCCTGAATGGCGTTTGTTGTATTTTTTTGCGTGTGAGTAGGATGTTATGGAATTGCAGTGGCGTTGTTGAATAAAAGTGATATTTTCTTATATTAAAACTCTACTTAGTATCCGTGAAATGCCTCCGTTATACAAACACACATGTGAACGCAGGAAGAAAGCGCGCGCAATAGAGAGATAAAGCAAGAGAAACAGCGAGAGAGAGAGTGCGAGCGAAAGGGAGAAGAGGGAGCGAGAGACTGAGAGAGAGAGAGAGAGAGAGAGAGAGAGAGGGAGAGAGGAGAGAGAGAGAAACGAGGGAGAGAGAGAATGAGATGAGAAGAGTCGAGAAAAGTGAGAGCAGGTGAGAGAGAGAGACGAGAGAGAAGAAGAGAGAGAGGAGGGAGAGAGAAAGCGAGGCGAAAGGCAAGAGAAGAGAAACGGCAGGACGCGGCGCGAACGAGAGAGAAGAGCGCGTTGAGCGAGAGAAAATGAGGAAACAGGACTAGTAGACGAGATCGAGAGACAAAGAGAGGAGAAACAGAGAAGCAAGCAATATGATACGCGAAGAAAGACAGCCTGACTAAGAAGAAGCGAACGAGAGATAGATGAGAAGCGAGGCGACGACAGAGGAGAGAGAAAAGTTGAGAGAAGTGAAAGAGGAAGAGAGAGAGAGAGACGAGACACTGACACCAGAGAGAGAGAGGGAAGTGAGAGACACACAGAGAGAAAATGGAGAAAGACAAGGAGATAACAGAAGAGAGAGAGCACCAGACTTCCACCAGGGATACCACGACATATGTTCAACTCGTAACTCACACGGGCCGGAGTCCTGAGATTGGGAAAAGGAACAGTCACGTGAGCGTCTGGTACTTAGGCTGAACGGATAGGGTATTTCAAGAAATTTCAAGAAACATTTCACAAAGAAATGAGGCGATCTGATCAATCGACTTATATGCGAAGTACCGGCTCGCGGATAACAAAACCTGCCTTCAGTTGCTTCAGCTAGTCCTTAATATACCGACGCTTAGCTGTGGAGCAATGGAGATGAACGCCGAGACTTAATAATTATTTTCGGGTTTGTATGTATATCACGCAGAAACTATGCGGAAACTTGATATATATAATGATGGTGATAAAAAGTCTGGACTAAGGATCACAAAGCGTACCGTCAGTAGCATCTGTGTCCCGTAATCCGTTCTTATGAAGGAATACTTTCTTTCTCTCGCTCCCTTCTCTGTCTCATACTCTCTCACACAGCACACGACACACACGCACTCACACACACACCACACAGCACACACACACACACACACACACAACACACAACGACAACTGCGCTCTCTTGCCTAACTCTCTCTGCTCTCGTCTCTCTCTCTCTCTCTCTTCTCTCTCTCTCTACTCTCTCTCTATCTCTCTTTCTCTCTCTCTTCTCTAATCTCTCTCTCGTCTCTCTCTCTCTCTCTCCTCTCTTCTCTCTGCTCTCTGCTCTCTCTCTCATCTCGTCTCTCTCTCTCTCTCTATCTCTGCACTGTCCACTTGCTTATCTATATCTCGCGCCACTTTCTCATGCCTTCTCGATGTTACTTGCGTTCTCTCGCTCCGTACTTTCTCTGCACCGTCTCCCCCTCTGTATGTGTGTGCGATGTCGTGTTGTGGTGCGTGCCGTTGCGTAGCGTGCGGTGCGCTGCAGTGACGCGTGCGTGATGGTTATTCGCGTTCTCTCTCCACTCTCTGCCACTCTTTCTTTTCATTTACGGATTCGGGTACGTTAAAACTCAGCACGTTGACGATCTCTGCATATCATTACTAAACACCGTTATAATACAACGGTTACGGCGTATAACAGCGAGTCGGATTGCTCGCACGCAACCCTGCTCTGTGTTCAGCAGACCTATCACAGACATTGTGCGCCATTGCTACCACTATGATTGTCAGTAATCGTAAATCCTTTATGAGGAACATAGTAGTGATAGCAGCAAGGAGTGCATCGATATAGGGATAATCCTCATACAAATTATAGACTCCTGATAGCAAGTAAGATATGGATGCGTATTCGACATACGTAGCTGAGACGCCAATGCCCGCCTCAGCAGTGGGAAAGTACGGTGGCCATATGTGAAACAAAAACAAACCATAACACAAAAGGGAAGGCAAGACTCAGATGCGGCCGTTGGAAGAGACCAGGGTGTTAGGGAGGAAGCGGAGAGGCAAGGGGAGGCGGTAGCTAGGGAAGAAGCGGGCGGAAGAAGAGGGCGCGCGCCGTGTGCTTACGGGTGTGTGCGAGCTGCCATACGAGCGCGTGCGTGCTAGTGCAGGTGGTGAGTAGCATGCATAGGATCAGGGCTGATAACGGGGCGATCGACACGAATCGCGCGGTGTATTGTTGGCCCGTGTAAATCGTAAGCCTGTAATGTAATGGTAAATGGTATGTAAGAAGCTGGTAATGGTATCAATGGTAATGTAATCTGTAAATGGTAATTGGTAATGTAAGCTGATAATGGTAATAGGTAATGGTAATGTAAGCTGGTAAGGTAATGTAATCTGGTAACGGTAAGGTAATGTAATGTAAGCTGGTAAGGTAATGGTAATGGAATGGTAATGTGTATGTAAGCTGGTAATGGTGGGGTAGTGGTACGTGGCGCATTCCGCTGAACGAACGACGGTGTGTGGAGTTGTGCTATACGGTGTTTTTGTCCCAATTCACGATGCAGAACCTTCGAGACAATCGTGTCCTAGTAGTTAATGATATATATTATATATAATATGATATATAATATATTTGTGAATTTATACTCCTGATATATATATATATATATATATATACTAGTATATATCGTGCGGCATGAGCGCTTGCGTGCGGCGTGTGTATAATATAAGGGTTCATGTTTCTGCGACTCAACCAAATGCTAACTAAAAGATACGTCAGTCCGGGGTCCTGAAAAAACAGGGAAACGAGAAAAACATTGGCAGCATTTCACCTCGACGTATTTTCGTTAATGATTATTCTTTAGTGCACTGGCAGCGAATGCTCTAGTCTAGTGTGGGTAAGGAATGGAGAAGACACTGAAGGGGTAAGGATGGAGGAGAGAGGACGGGTAAGAAAAGGGGAGAGGTATGAGTAAGGGGAAAAGGGTATGGTGCCAAAACGGGAGGCGAAGAAGGAAGAATGGAGATTGAAGAGACGAGAAGTCCAGAAAAGGAGAGGTGGAGGAGAGTTGACAGAAAGATAAAAGAGGATAGGAGGGGAAAACGGAGCGTGGCAGTCGAGAACATAATATGAGAAAATCAGTCGAAAGGAGGACGATATGAGGAGGGAAAGGCAAATGAGGGTAAGAGTATACGACGGATATGGACGAGCAGAAATGGAAGAGAGAAGGAAGCGGTTGAAGAAGAGATATACGCTAACGAAGGGAGGTAGCAAGAAGGAGATCATTGGAGAGAAGGAGGAGAGGAGGGAAAGAAGGGAGGCGAGGCGGGAAGGGGAGAGAGATATTATGTTATGAAATGTATATATATAACTATTTATATATATATATATATATAATTATATATATATAATATATTATATATATATTGATGGGGTTGGGACGGTAGAGCAGTGCTGCATGTGCTAGCCGTGGCGGACCAGCTGGAAGAGAATAACCTTCTCGTTTTTTTCTACGCATGAATGCCCACTCGCGAGAGATTCTCATAGAATGATCCAGGCCGACCGACATGCTCCGGGGAAAGGGGTGGAGGGTTGAACGACAGGTAGGAGGATTCTCTCTCTCTCTCTCTCTCTCTCTCTCTCTCTCTCTCTCTATCTATATATATATACTATATATATATATATATATATATATATATATATATATATCGCTCGCTCTCTCTCTCTACCGCTGTGTTCCCCCGTGTGTAATACGACTGGCTATCTGTAGCTAGCCTGTAAACGCTTGGCGTGTGGTATCCACTCTACTATCTCACGACTGTCCCTATGTGGCAGTGTCCTCACACTCTGCACAATTCCAGCATAACAGTAGACATAACAGCGGCTGTTGGTTGTCCGCCTGACTTCGACAACAACACAAAACAAAAAGACCCAACACAAAGTGAACAACGTCCGATTTCCACCAGCTACCGCGATTCACTTCTTCGCCACCAGGGGCAGCGACGTCAGCGCCATCTGGGGGCATCGATAAACACGACTACGTGTTGAACGCGTCGGTCGCCTCGACTTTCGTGCCGACTCCCGCCGCCAGGGGAAGTGATGGCAGCGCCACCTACAGTGGGGATGATCACAGTCACACTGAATTTCGTTTTCACTCGCCGTTGCCTGCCAACGTTTGCGCCACCTACAGTGGCAACACCAGCGTCACCTACCACCGTGACAGCAACGCCATCTACAGCGGGGAAGATCACAGTCGCACTCCAAATTCCGCGTTTGCCTGATTCTGCCTGCCGACGTTTGCACCACCTATCGCGGCAACAATGGCGCCACCTACCGCCGCAACACTGGCTTCGCCTGCCGACGACATTTGCAGCAATTCTGAGAAGACATGAGCAGCGATTCTATGCGGCGACGGTCGCGCCACCTACAGCGGCGACGAGCACGGTCGCAGGCTGAACTCGCGCTTCGCTCCGCCGCGCTGCTGCTTCCCGATCAGCAGGTCCCGTATGTGCGCGTCCTCGACCGGCGGCGCCCCGTCGTCGCCGTCCTCCAGGTAGTCGGCTATACCGTAGGGGGCGCCGCTGTCTCTGCTGCGGTCGCCGATCATCGTGATGTCGGACATGTCGCTCGTCGACGTCGTCGGCACCGACGACGCGTCGATGTAGGCGAGCTCGAGGCTCTCGCCGTGCGTGAGCGCCGACGACAGCGGCGGCCCCACGCAGCGCGGAACCCCGCCGTTGCCGACGACGACGACGACGTCCGGCGGCGGCGACGCGCCGGCGACCTCGTCGTAGCGGAACCCCTGGTGGCGCGCGTGCGCGGGCGCCGACCACGGCGGAAGCGGCCGCGGGTCTGCGTGGGCACCGCCAGGGGGCGCTGGGGTAGCGGCGTCGCGCGGGATGTCGAGGTACCAGCGGCTGCGGCGGCGCGGGTCGTCCGCCGTCGCCGACGACGGCAGCAGCCGGTCGTCTGCGGTCCGCGCGTCGCCACATGGCGACAGCAGTACTGCGCCACCGTCCTCTTCCCCGTCCTTCGCGTATAAGGCACGCGCCGACAACGAGTCGGAACTCGCCGGACTGAACACGCCGGCGGCTGTCGTGGCGCCCCCCGGCGGCTGCCCCATTAGCGGCACGCGTGCCGTCATCTTTCGCGGCGAGCCGACGAGAGGGTAGGTCATGGAAGCCTGCGGCCCGTTGGCTTGCTGCTCGGGAGCCTTGCGGTGGCGGCGCGCGAGTCGCTGGATGAGGCCGATGCGGTTGACGTGGTTCCTCCTGCTGCGAAATAAAGAGAGAGAGAGAGAAAGAGAGAGAGATAAGGGGGTTAGTGTGACGGGAGTGTACGTGAGAGATGGCTAGAGAAAGGGAGAGAGAGAGAGAGAGAGAGAGAGAGAGAGAGAGAGAGAGAGAGAGAGAGAGAGAGAGAGA
>NW_014577714.1:28536-30713 GCF_000485595.1 Priapulus caudatus
CACGCACACGCACACGCACACGCATACGCACACGCACACGCACACGCACACGCACACGCACACACACGCACGCCGCACGCACGCACGCACACACACACACACACACACACACACACACACGCACACACACACGCACACTCACACAGCGCATGCACACGGGCATAACTAGCAGTGCTGACTCTTATTGCTATACGTATATCTATATTATTGACATTTATATTTGAAATTCGCCACGCGCCCTGTTGGACATGCCAATGCCAATGTTGAGAAGGGGGACGTTTGCTACGAGGGGGGATTAATACCATGCTGCGTAGCGTAATTTGTACGTTAGCGTTCCTGCTACGAGGTGAACGGTCGCGTTACGGTGTAGTAGTGTGCCGGCGATAAAAGCAGCAAATTCTTTTTTTATTGGTTAAAATCTCGAAAGGTTGCGATATCGATTGACGCTAGCCAATCACGCACGCGAGAAATGCATTGACGGCACGCATGGCTGGAACATAGATTAAGCCGCGCGTATATATATATATATATATTCATATGTGTGCGAATTTTGCTTGCTTGTTTGAGGTGCGTGTGTGTGCGTGCATGTGTAAATCGCGCGCAAGTACGCGTGTCTGTGTGTCCGTGCGCGTGCGTGCGCGTGCGTGCGTGCGTACGCGTGCGTGTGCGTGCTCCCTTGTTTTTCTAACGCTCCTCCCGCTCCTCCCGCTCCCCGCTCGTCAGCCGACTGAAGGCCACGAGGAAGTTCTTTCGCAGCTTTTTGAACTCCGCTAGCTAGCAGACGCCTCGCCGTTTTGGTCGACCTGTTTATCTAACTCTTACACTCACAGCCCGCCAGCGCGACTAAGTAGTTAGTGTGCGCGAGCAGACGATAACACCCCCCCCCCGCCGCACGCATGCGCATAACCTCCCCCACCACGCGCATGCGCGTCGGTTTCTTTCCTCGTTCGTTAAACATGCGCGCGTCGGCAGCCGACGGTCGCCTGAGTGCCCGCGGGATGGCGCTCCAGTTGCTTTCGCTAATCTAATCCGAGAGATCGGATCGTGAGGCATTACGGACTCGGCGTGATCATTAGGGTCGTATAAATGCGATTAGGGGTGATCGAGTCCGCCGCCCCGTAGGACGACCGACGCCAGGTCTCGTAATACGATTTACCCGATATTAGTGCATAAGCTGCAGTGGGAGCGGGATCAAGCATTCCCCCACTCACTCACTCACACCATCCTTCACTCGCTCCCCCTCGCGCGCGCGCGAATATCACACGAACAAGTGAACGCGGCGAGAAATGTTCCGCGACACGCCGAGAGATGGCGCTGCGAACGCGTCGAGTTTGGCGCGCGTACGTGATTGTATTATCGTCTGCTGGCGCGCGCGCGCGCGGCGGGGGACGCGAGAAGGCAATCCTCGCGTTAGGCGGCGAAGTTAACTTTAAACGATCATTACAACCTCGAGAGAAGGCGCAATTTGCGAGAAATGAGATGGAGATGGAAAGAGGGGGGTTTGCGAGAGAGTGTTAGATAGAGGAGGAATACAGGGAGAGGTTGAGATGGCGAAATGAGAGAGCGAGAGAGAGAGAGAGAGAGAGAGAGAGAGAGAGAGAGAGAGAGAGAGAGAGAGAGAGAGAGAGAGAGAGAGAGAGAGCATCATACCACTTACTATTGGTGGCAATTCAACACCTTACTGCACATGTGGCATCTAACCATTACTATCTGTGGTATCTACACATTACTACTTGTGGCAGTCTACACCTTACATATGCTGTGGTATTAAAACACTTACGTCACTGCTGGTATTTATCCTTAACTAATGCTGTGGTATCTACACTTGACTCAGCTGTGGCAATCTACACTTACTCACTGTGGTATCTACACTTACTCACTGTGGTATCTACCCTTACTATCTGTGGTATCTACACTTACTCACTGTGGTATCTATCCTTACTATCTGTGGTATCTACACTTAAGTGCGGATTACACTTTTAATTACGTACTTACACTACGTTTAATTAACTATGCCATGGTGATATCTAAAACTTACTATCTATGCGTATCATTAGACTTACAGCTGCTGATATTCTAGCTAACTAGCTGTGATATCTTAGACTCACCCTATCATCTAGTATCTAGAGCTTACTATCTCTGGTATCTAGAACTTACTAGCGGTAAGTATTAGACGT
>NW_014577714.1:31761-34471 GCF_000485595.1 Priapulus caudatus
CCGAGCCGAGACGAGCAGAGAAGCATGGAGAGACAGACTGAGAGGAGCCTGAGGAGAGAGAGGAGACGAAGAGAGACGACGAGAGCCGAGGAGAGAGATGAGAGAGAGAGAGAGAAGAGTTGAGAGGAGAGAGAGGGAGAGCCGAGAGAGAGAGAGAGAGAGAGAGACCGAGAGACGAGAGCACGAGACGGAGACAGAGAGAGGGAGAGAGAGGAGAGGAGAAGACCGAGAGAGCCCGAGCAATCACCCTTACTATCTCTGGTATCTAGACTTACTATCTGTGATATCTAGACTTACTATCTCTGGTATCTAGACTTACTATCTGTGGTAGCTTTTCGTGATGGTCATCGAGAGAAGGCACATGAGCACACTGACCAGCATGCCTCCCACCGTGATGGCAAACACCTGCGTTAGCATCGTCCTCGACTCCGTACCTGTCAATCAAACACAACAGCCAATCAGCTACGCGATGGATACACGCGATCGGCCATTCAGCTTCGATATCTGGACGGACGCGCAGCTAATCAGATGTGTCGTAGCAGCACGCGCTCAACCAATCAGCTGCGATATATTTAACTATCTATGGCGAAGATAAACATGGATACTCCCGATCAGCGTCAGCATAGATTAAACACGAGGAGCCAATCGGATATAATACGGATAATTGCACGTGGGATTAGCCACGACGTAGATAATTACGTAACCAATTAGCTTCAATCCAGATAATAGCACAGCCAATAAGCCGCAACGTAAATAAACAAACAGCCAATTAGATGTAATGTAGATAATTGCGCGAGGCCAATCACCCAATAATCTGGATCATTTTCCAGCCAATTAGCTTCAACGCCGGTGAACAAACAGTTCGCTACAATAGTGACGACCATATCGGCAACTCGGCTACAATGTACTCAACGATTTAATCAATCCTCGACATCTATTGTATACAAGCCTCGCGACCGACGCTGCCACGCATTAATTGGCACAAGATACTGAAACAGAGACGACTAGAGCTAGAAATGACACGGAGAGAACGGGAGAGAGAGAGAAAGAGAGGGAGAGCGAGCGAGCGAGAGAGAGCGATACAGATAGATAAATAAACGGATACATGGATGGATGGGTGAATGGATAGATGGATGGATGGAATAGTTAGTTGATGGATGGATGGATGGATTTGTGGATGGATGGATGGGTGGACGGACAGACGGGCGGATGGATGGCTGGCTGGATGGATGGACGAAGGGACGGACGGATGGTTGGATAGATAGATGGTTGGATGTACGAACGGACGGGCAGACGGGCGGACAGACGCATGCATGCATGCATGCATTCATGGACGAATGGCTGGATGGATGAATAGGCGAGTGGCTGGCTGGATGTATAAGTAGACAACTATCAGACGATTAGACGTACTGACAGGCGCATCAATACGCGACGGCGGCCCGATAATGGCGAATGTGGCATTTCGCCGTTCAGTCTTAATTGTATTTATCCTCGACGAATTATTGCGTTTCGCCTACAGTAACCAGCCACTCGGCGGCCATTATATAGCGCGTAATGATTGCAAACAATAGTTGCTTTGTATAAAACATCGCATGTTTCTAGAGTCTACCCGCTGCTTACAGAGCGCCTACCACACGTACAACGAACAATCCAATCAACCACCACGCGTACACACACCAGCAACCAACCATCCAGCCCACCACCACACGTACACACACCAGCAACCAACCATCCAGCCCACCACCACACGTACACACAACCAGCCAGCCCGACAAACTTAACCGAAAACAGTCATAACGGTGAAAATACGAAACACGTAAAAAACCGCAGTAACTAAAGACACCACTCGGTGCGTTCCAGTCTCGAACACGTAAAATCCGTAGGAGCTGTGATACCTCCCTGAGGGTTCGGGATTCGAACATGTAAAAACCGCAGCGACAAAGATCCGACCAGTGCAATCGGGATTCGAACATCTTAAAAACCCCGCAGCAAGCTAAGAAGCCACCCGCGGCGGCTCCCGGGTATCGAACACGATAAAAAAGACGACAGTTTCCCGTTACCGTAACGAGGAGAAAGCGCGGCAATAAAAACGTAGCAGAGGGAAGGAGAGACACACCCGCATTAAAATGTATCGATAAAAGCAGGCATTAATGATACCCGAGGACTACTCAAGGGGAGGGGAGTAAAATGGTGGAGAGAAGGGGACAAGAGGAGAGGGGGAGGTGCCAGGGAGGGGTGAGGAGGAGAGAGAACATAGAAGACGGGACGGGAGAGGAGAGAAGGAGAGGGAAGGGCAGGAGATGGGAGAGGGTGTAATGAGAGGAGAGGGGGAGGGTAAGTATAGAGAGGAGGGGTGCAGGGAGGTAGTAGCAGGAAGGGGTATAGTACATACTGGAAACAGCAAAGAAAGATAGCTAGAGAGGAGGGTAGATGGAGGGGACGTGAAGAGTATAAGGAGGTACCGAAGCAAGCATTTGTGCCCTGGGGAAGTAGCGGGTGAGAATAAAGAGAGAAGAATAAGGGAAGGTGGACGGAGGTCGGGGCGGGTGGAGAGTACGAATAACGCACAGAATGTTTCATGTGTGGGCTAATGAGTGGTTACCCTGACCGCTCGTTCAATCTACCATACAGCATGCTAGTCACGCACGTACATACACACACACACGCACGCACGCACGCACGCACGCACGCACGCACGCACGCACGCACG
>NW_014577714.1:34481-36944 GCF_000485595.1 Priapulus caudatus
AGCAGCAGCAGTAGAGCAGTAATAGTAGCAGTAGCAGCAGCAGCAGCGGCGGCAGCAGCAGCAGCAGCAGCAGTAGTAATAGCAGCAGCAGCAACAGAAGCAGCAACGAGAGCGGCGGCGGGAGCGACCTATGCATGAGCAGCAGCAGCAGCAGCAGCAGCAGTAGAGCAGTAATAGTAGCAGTAGCAGCAGCAGCAGCGGCGGCAGCAGCAGCAGCAGCAGCAGCAGTAATAGTAGCAGCAGCAACAGAAGCAGCAACGAGAGCGGCGGCGGGAGCGACCTATGCATGAGCAGCAGCAGCAGCAGCAGCAGTAATAGCAGCAGTAGCAGCAACAGCAGCAGCAGCAGCAGCAGCAGCAGCAGTAATAGAAGCAGTAGCAGCAATAGAAGCAGCAGCGAGAGCGACCTATGCATGCTGCTGCTCATTAGGCATTAATATGTGCCTTCATTGCTCCGCACAGCTATTAGGCTCGCTTGTCCTGGCGGACCCTTGTCACTACTGCAGCTCTCTATTGATCAGTAGCCCATATGTCTGTCCTAGTGCATGTGTGTTCATTCTCTTCCTCTCTCTCTCTCTNCTCAGGATCAACAGCAAAGCTGTGCCACGCAATCTTGTATCATGTCTCTCTGGATGTCGCTCTTGGAATAAATACTACCATCATATGCCATAAATTTGTTAGCTATACATGTTTACTTAGGAAAATGTGCTAGCGACGGGTGCTGCCAATTACAGGTTGTGGCGTTTTTATGAAACTAGTAGATCCTAAAAACCGAGTTTGACGAGAGTGACGAGTGTGTTGTTAGCACGTTATTGGCCAGAAGCTTTTCTTCTTCTTTTTATCATATCTTGTTTGAACGGTGACTAATCTAACAGCGAACCCTATAATGGTACAAACTATATCCCGCTTCGGCGAGCAACCTGTCCTTCTAGACTTGCCCAAGGGTGTTTTGTTGCCTATAGCGCAACGGCATGGAATATTAATACGTCCATATAGTTGCTCTATGCAAAACGTACGCGTTCGAGCAACTAGACTGCGTGGTGTCGTTTACGCAAACTGTGTGCATCGCATTGCTCGTGTTTATGATTGTTTGTACTGCTATTCGACTTATGATACTTTTACCGGCAAGATTCCGCACGCGATTTTTATTTTTGTTATGTTTGTATGCAGGCATACCTACCAGCATGACAACACGTATCACGTCCTGATATTACGCTATCTACACGTACGTCATCATTTTTCCCGGTCACGCGGCCACCGCATGTACATTGCTGACTTACACGTGAGAGCGGACTTATACTTGAGTGCTTGCAGCATATGTGCACGACATAGATGCTCTACGTTAGCTCAGTTACCAGCACTAATGCACACGGGAATTTCTGGGTCACGTAAGATCATTTGTTCACAGTTTTACATTTTGTACGTTCAGTACTGTATGCGAACATTACTAACAAACCTCTTTGTAACGCGGCTAACTAAACTAGTTACAAGCGCCACTGGCGCACAGTGCACCCGGAAAAGCGTTAAAATTCCAAGAAAACGCATGTTGTGAGATTATACACACTAGATCGCGTGGGACCGTCTCGCTTGACTGGTGCGCCGCTGCATTGTTTGCAGTTTTAGTGAGTGGTGTAAAGTTACTCGGTTGTTGTCGATGTGTAGTGTACTATCTGATCGTAGACGGTGGGAATAAACTTTCCGGATTGATAACACAGATTTTTGTTTCAGATAACGACACATGTGCGTTATAATCATAGCCGGAGGAAACAGTCTCAGCACTTCTATCTGCACACCAGGATGTGAGCACACATACAACCAAGAGTAGATAATAACATTTAGTTACATAGATAGATTTAGATAACATAGATGTTATTATCTACTCTTGATACAACTGTACGCGTTGCGTATGGGAAAAGGGGGTTGCCAGAAAAAAATCCCACACTAACGATAACCGCAGGCTACGCATCAGCGGCTTGATCCCGTGTGTACGTAACACGATACCGTCTCCACATCATCGCGATGTGTTTGTCAGCGATTATTTACAATGCCCGTTTTTATTACAGCGTAGACGGGCGGCGTTGGCAACGCGACCTCGGTACGTAAAACAATTCCGCTGTGAACTCAGTAGAAGGTGACTGTGTATGGGCATCGTCTGCGAGTGAGGGCGAAGCAAGAAGTGCACGAGAGCCGGCGATCATCACGGCGCCGCCATTTGCAATGCAGTGACGTCATGCGATGAAGTGAGCGCTCTCACGGACTAACCGATCAATCGCTTCTCGTCGCTGGAGTTTGTCGGCGCGTCCTGCCGTGACGGTACGCCAGCGAGTTGCGTCACGTCTGTTCGCGTCATGCGGCTCGTCTACGTCATACTTCTTGCGTGCGCGCAGACTCCCGCCGGTGGCTCCGTCTCCGCTCCGTGCGAGTGTCGTCTAACCGACGACGACGTCTACGACTGCACCGTGTC